>NW_028320503.1:0-168531 GCF_062004578.1 Staurois parvus | reverse complement strand
TTCCAGGCCACTAAGAATCCCTTCTACCTCCATGTGGGGATGGACATCCTCCTCAGTCTGGAGAAACACGCCAAAGCCAAGTAAGTGTGTCAGGTGACCATGATCTGTGTGGGTATCGGCTGGCTGTCTCTGTGGGGTGTTTGCGGGGTGGGGTATGGGCTGGCTGTCTCTGTGGGGTGGGGTACCGGCTGGCTGTCTCTGTGGGGTGTTTGCGAGGTGGGGTACCGGCTGGCTGTCTCTGTGGGGTGTTTGCGGGGTGGGGTACCGGCTGGCTGTCTCTGTGGGGTGTTTGCGGGGTGGGGTACCGGCTGGCTGTCTCTGTGGGGTGTTTGCGGGGTGGGGTACCGGCTGGCTGTCTCTGTGGGGTGTTTGCGAGGTGGGGTACCGGCTGGCTGTCTCTGTGGGGTACCGGCTGGCTGTCTCTGTGGGGTACCGGCTGGCTGTCTCTGTGGGGTACCGGCTGGCTGTCTCTGTGGGGTACCGGCTGGCTGTCTCTGTGGGGTGTTTGGGGGTGGGGTATGGGCTGGCTGTCTCTGTGGGGCGGGGTATGGGCTGGCTGTCTCTGTGGGGCGGGGTATGGGCTGGCTGTCTCTGTGGGGCGGGGTATAGAACTGGCTGTCTCTGTGGGGCGGGGTATAGAACTGACTGTCTTTGTCTGGCAGATGCGGGTATGCCACTCTGCACCATGTGGTGGACAAGTCTCAGGAGGATCGCATGGAAAGCTTCTTCCTGAGTGAGACCTGCAAGTACCTCTTCTTGGTGAGTACACAACTGTCACCCATTATGGTGAGGGCGCTCCATGCCCGGTCTGTGAGGGCGCTCCATGCCCGGTCTGTGAGGGCGCTCCATGCCCGGTCTGTGAGGGCGCTCCATGCCCGGTCTGTGAGGGCGCTCCATGCCCGGTCTGTGAGGGCGCTCCATGCCCGGTCTGTGAGGGCGCTCCATGCCCGGTCTGTGAGGGCGCTCCATGCCCGGTCTGTGAGGGCGCTCCGATGTGAGCCCCAAATCTCATCCAGGGTGTAACCCCTTCCCACCTGTTCCAGCTTCCCTTCACACTTGTGCGACTTGTCATGTGTCTTTGGACACGGAATATTGTGACGTTACCTCCACGTGGCTGATGACCCGTTCCTGCGATCTTTGTGAACTAAAATCCCTATTTTTATTGCAATACATGTGTAAGCCGGCCAACTGCGTCAGTCATCCCTCCGGGACGGGTCCTACTCTGCCCTCCGGGACGGGTCCTACTCTGCCCTTGGGGACGGGTCCTACTCTGCCCTTGGGGACGGGTCCTACTCTGCCCTTGGGGACGGGTCCTACTCTGCCCTCGGGGACGGGTCCTACTCTGCCCTCGGGGACGGGTCCTACTCTGCCCTCGGGGACGTGTCCTACTCTGCCCTGCCAATGTAATGTACTGTGGACACAATGCCAACATGGGGGGCCACCAGACACAAAGGGGGGGAGAGCTGCCAGGTTTAGGTGTGGCTCCTGACCGGCTATGCAGACCAGATCGATCTTTTGTTGTCTATGTATCATTGATGTTTGGCTGGGCTGAACCTTTCCTTCTGCTCTCAGCTTTTCGATGAAGAAAATCCGGTGCACACGACGGGCAATAACTATCTGTTCACCACGGAGGGTCACCTCCTCCCCCTGGATCCTCGCTTCAGGAACAAAGCTTGGAAGGACATCTTCACCCCGGAGAACAAAGCACAAACCAGATCCCCGAAACTGTCCCAGACCAAAGTGCGAGCCGCCAACACCAGCACCAATGTAAGTGACCGAATCAGATCCCTGTCTGTGGGGTGCGGGGTCCCCACACTGCTTGGTATGGGCATGTATGGGGCGGGCCATGCTGGAAATGGCGTGTATGGGGCGGGCCATGCTGGAAATGGCGTGTATGGGGCGGGCCATGCTGGAAATGGCGTATGGGGCGGGCCATGCTGGAAATGGCGTGTATGGGGCGGGCCATGCTGGAAATGGCGTGTATGGGGCGGGCCATGCTGGAAATGGCGTGTATGGGGCGGGCCATGCTGGAAATGGCGTGTATGGGGCGGGCCATGCTGGAAATGGCGTGTATGGGGCGGGCCATGCTGGAAATGGCGTGTATGGGGCGGGCCATGCTGGAAATGGCGTGTATGGGGCGGGCCATGCTGGAAATGGTACACACCCATTATTTATATTTACAGAAGGGGGCGATGCTTGTCACACCTCCAGCCGTGGGCTACAATTGCACAGCACTCTGTAGTGACCGGCTAGCAACACCTGTTTGGCTAACAACTCCGCTCACAGACACGCCTACCATGTTGGATCCCTCCCATTGAATTATGGGAAATGTAGTACCTATTCCTCCATGGTAAAGCGATGCAATGCATAGTGTCCCGTCCCCCGTCCCCCCCATCTTGTGTCTGAAGCGTGCACCGACCCGGAGGTCATCTATAAGGCACCCAATCCACGTTCTGTTGAAGATTTCTAAATAAAATCTTTCTGTTCCCATTACATATATTAGTCCCTGTGATGTCATCACTGGGTCTCTGTGCTTCTCTATGCAATGCAAGCAGATCATGGCTGGTGGGAGGGGTTGGCAGGGGGCTGTATACATCTTCCTGAAAATATCACAGCACCCCTGCCTCAGTATACCTCTCAAGCACCCTCAGTATTTATGCAAGTAGTGGGAGGAGTTATGCAAATACAAAAATGTCTTGATGGGTGGGTGTCAGGCTGGAGGAGTGGGTGTTCCTAGGCAGGCTGGATTTGCATAGGTAACGCCCACATGTGACACTGAGCCTCCATCGTTCTAGGAACTGAAATCCAATGAACGAAAGGGAGGGCCAGGCTGGGGGGAATCTGTGGGTGGGGTTTGTGCGCTGGGCATTGTGGGTAATGCTTTGTTTTGTGTTCAGTGTTACAGAGTCCCGGAAGAACGGCGGTACTCCCTCCCTCTGAAGAGCGTCTACATGCGTCAGATCGATCAGATGGTGGGGCTCCTATAGCGTCTGTGATTTTTGCCTCGGAGTCCCGGGGCCCCTCAGACTGGGAAAAGCTCCAACTTCCCGGACACAGAGCCCGGGCCCCGATGCAGGAACCTCTGTGTCCGTGACCCGCTATGTGACGGCGAATCTCAGGGACTAACTGCGCCAACTTGCACACCGGTTCTTGTCTTCCAACGCTGCTGCTTTTATGGTCCCCAATATCAGACTTTACTGACACGTCGCCAGGAGCGGCACAAGATCACTCGCCGCACTTCCTGCGCCAATCCCGCGACGCCATTTTATTATTTTAAGCTGTCCATGTGAGTGTTCGATCGTCTGGAGCCCAGATCCACATTGCCAAAATGACTCGAGCCAAACGCTTTCCGCTTTTCTGTTGCATACAGACTGTGGTCATGTGATCATGTGATGTGGTCATGTGATATCCCGTCTTTCCCTTCTCAGTGCCTTAGGAGAACTCCTCCCCCGTATCGCCCTCTCCTGGCCGCCTGTGCCTACACACCTCCCGCTACGTCTCCTCTGTGATTGCACATCAGGGCCGGCTTTTAATCTTTTATTTTTTTAGAAGAACCGGAAATACATTTATTTTTATTTAAAGATACAAATATTAAAAGGATTACTTTTCCTGCTGGTCAGAGACCCTTCACTTTCCTATGATTATTGCACCGTGACTCCCCCACCACCGAGGGTGCAAACCGAAGAGGCAACCATGACTGGGCCAGAACAGCAATGTAATCTTGTGGGCCGAGAGGTCTGCACCAAACCCTCCCCTCCAATGGGCCGAGAGGTCTGCACCAAACCCTCCCCTCCAATGGGCCGAGAGGTCTGCACCAAACCCTCCCCTTCAATGGGCCGAGAGGTCTGCACCAAACCCTCCCCTCCAATGGGCCGAGAGGTCTGCACCATACCCCAAACCCTCCCGTCCAATGGGCCGAGAGGTCTGCACCATACCCCAAACCCTCCCGTCCAATGGGCCGAGAGGTCTGCACCATACCCCAAACCCTCCCGTCCAATGGGCCGAGAGGTCTGCACCATACCCCAAACCCTCCCCTCCAATGGGCCGAGAGGTCTGCACCATACCCCAAACCCTCCCCTCCAATGGGCCGAGACGTCTGCACCATACCCCAAACCCTCCCCTCCAATGGGCCGAGACGTCTGCACCATACCCCAAACCCTCCCCTCCAATGGGCCGAGACGTCTGCACCAAACCCTCCCCTCCAATGGGCCGAGAGGTCTGCACCATACCCCCCCCCCTCCAATGGGCCGAGAGGTCTGCACCAAACCCTCCCCTCCAATGGGCCGAGAGGTCTGCACCATACCCCAAACCCTCCCCTCCCCTTCAATGGGCCGCGAGGTCTACTCTACCCCCTGACGTGGGCTGAGAGTTCTGCACCTCTCCCCCCCCGTGGGCTGAGGTCTGCTCCACCCCCTGACGTGGGCCAAGTGTTTGGCACCTCCCTATCCTACCCCCTCACATGGGCCGAGAGGTCTGCTCTACCCCCTGATGTGGGACCGAGAGTTCTGCACCTCCCCCTCCCCGTGGGCTGAGAGGTCTGCTCCACCCCCTGACGTGGGCCGAGCGTTCTGAACCTCCCCATCCCCCCCGTGGGCTGAGAGGTCTGCAATGCACCCCCCACATTGGGGATGAGAGGTCTCCTCTACCCCCTGCCATAAGCTGAGCTTTCCGCACCTCTCCATCCCATGCCCGTGGCCTAAGAGCTCTGCTCTGCCACCTGCCGATTCCCCCCATATTTTGCCCATTTTGAATATCACGGGGGTGGGGGGGATGGCGGTGCAGAGATCTGTGGTTGGGGGCCCCTTACATTGTTCTTCTGGTTTCTTTGTCTCTCCTGGGCTGTACCACCTATGGGAAGGAATGGGGAAGACACGATAAATGGGCCGGTCCTTCATGTACCTGAGCCTCTTGTTTCTCAGGTAGTATTCAGGGGGTTCTGTGATCCATTTATTTTTTTTTTTTAAGTATTTGATTTCTTTTTTTATTGTAAAAACAAAAGTTTCAATAAAAAAATAAATAAATGTTCACATGTGATGTGGGAGGCTGGAGGTCCAATCTGATGTTGAATATCGCACCAATGGAAGCAGAGCAGCTGAAGTCCATGCGCCTGGTGGTCATCTGCTGAAGGATCCTGTTCAGCCAGTCCTGTGGTTGGCAAAGTTCTGCCAGGCTCGGAACTGACCTGCTCTGCTGGCTACAAGCCTCGTCCCTGTTGGTGGGGGTCTTGCTTTGTATGATCCCTGTTCACCCCTCCCCCCCAGACCCGGCATGGTACAATGATTGACCCAGTCATCCTCATCCTAGGACAGGAATTGTCATTGAAAATGTCAGAAGAGCTCTGGAGCAAAGGGATCAGGCTGGAGATCCACCTTGGGGGGGGGGGGGCGGAGCTCTCGGTCAGGGGTGGAGCTCTCGGGTGGGGGTGGGGGGGTCTCCTGGAGGCTCCTCAGGGATGTCTGAGAAATATAACAAAGAACGAGTGCGCCACAAAACTAATTGTAGTCCAGGAGGATTTACTGTTCATGACAGCAGACTAATCTGCCACGTTTCAGGGACTGAGCGCTCCCTTCATCAGGACAGGGACATGAGATGACCGGAGATTTATAGGAATTCTACAAAAATTGGGCCGGAGTTCTTCCTTAATGGAGATCATCAAAGTGTCAGCCAAAGGAATGACATGTCAGCGATTGCCGCTTCCCTGTCCTCCATGGGGGGGGGGGGTTGTTTCATCGAGTGATCCTGCCAATGTCTCGGATCCTTGGGAAGGATGAATGCTGGAAAGCAATGAGTCCGGTAGGATCTTCTTCATGACAACACATTAAATCCAACACATTTCAGGGCTGTTCATCCTGACAGATCCTGCACAACAGCTGGGAGGGAGGACGGGGGTGGTATGGACCCAGCAGTGCTGCGGGGAATGGGGGGTGGTATGGACCCGGCAGTGCTGCGGGGAATGGGGGGTGGTATGGACCTGGCAGTGCGGCTGAGGATGGGGGGTGGCATGGACCCGGCAGTGCGGCTGAGGATGGGGGGTGGTATAAACCCGGCAGTGCTGCGGGGGATGGGGGGTGGTATGGACCCGGCAGTGCGGCTGGGGATGGGGGGTGGTATAAACCCGGCAGTGCTGCGGGGGGTGGTATGGCTGCCAGGGGAGTACACAGGAGCCCAGGGCAGCAGGAGATACATAGGAGGTGCAGCACATAGAGGAGCCAAGGCTTTTCTCTCCTGCTGCCGCTGAATCCCCGCAGGAGGGAGAGGAGGAGGAGAGAAAAGGATCGCTTCCTCTATGTGCTGCCCCTCCAATCCAGGCTGCCCCGGCCCAGTGGGCAAATGCCCGATGTGCCCCAAGGCCAGTCAGGGCCTGATGTGGGAAAATTACTAAAACTGGAGCACTCAGAATCCGATGCAGCTCTGCATGGCAGCCAATCAGCTTCTACCATGAAGCTTTGACCATAAAACCTGGAAGCTGATTGGTCCCTTTGCAGAGCCGCCCCAGATCCTGCTCCCTCCAGCTTTAGTAAATAATCCCATCAGTGATCAGAGTAGCGGACAGGTTGTAGTAATTCTAGTATGACAGAAGATGGCGCCACAGCACACGTGGACTGTCTGGGTCGGTACTTAGTTGTGTGCCGGTGGGCAGTGAGGAAGAAATCACTTGGGTTTAGCCCAATGGTGGGTGGCAGTGGTGGACCCCCTTGGGGGTGGGGCCTTCCTGGTATGACCGTGCGGTTGTTTCGGTGAGAAGACTTGGGTGTTTCTATCAGGAAGCCGGTGCAGAGCAGCTGACAAGTGCATGTAGACAGGAAGTGGCTGCAAAGAGGCTGCAGGAGATGCAACAAAGGGTGAAAAAAGGTGAAAACAGTATTTTGCGGAAACAAATCCTGGCAGTTGATCTCAGGTCACCGCGCTGAACTCCTCCTTCAGACGTTGGAGGTGACTGTGAGCACCAAACGCTGATCAGAGCACATTTTGCTGCGTCTCGGTGGTAATCCGGCGTATAAAGTTCTAACGGGCGATTCATGTGATGAGACGATGAGAGGAAGTCGTCTATAATTCCTCTTCTTCCCTCCGCCGCCCGGAAAGCCCGTTCTTTGTAGTGAATGTCACATTGGGCTGAGCTCGTTACTGCCATCCGAACGGTTCCCGTAATCCGTTAAACTTTAATGCGCCGCGATTGTATTTATCTGCCAATTTCTCGTTTCTGAAAGTATGAAACGGGTAATTATCTGAGCTTAGCCAACATGCGAGAGCGGCGACTAATGCGCAGGCTTACAGATTAATTGTGCACAAAGTACAGCGTGGGTATTACCGGCATCCCGACTGAAACAGACGAATGACAACAACTACCTACCCCAGGCAACCTACACACTCCATCTATAGTGGACCTACAAGTCCCAGAGGAAGATGGATGATGGGAGATGTAGCTGGAGCACTGAGGTTTCCTACCTCCAACCCACATTATATGGATTGTGGACTCTTCACCGTTACACCTATAGATTGGACATCCGTTCCAAAACTGTGGCCCTTAATATGGCGACCCCTTCTCTTGTGGGCATAATAGCCAACACTCTTCTGGGAAGGCTTTCCACAAGGTTTTGTGACCAGGTCAGGACTGTACAGGACACTCGAGTTCCTCCACACCACACTGGTCAAACCAAGATTTTATGGAGCTGGACATCTCATGCCAAGAATCGTGGCCATTAATATGTAGTTGCCTCTCTTCCCCTATAGTCACTATTATGGATTGGAGGGTGTCTGTGGGAATTTGTGACCATTTGTGAAGTCAGGTACTGATGTTGGGTGGAAGACCTGGCTCACAATTCCAATTCATCATCACAAAGGTGATCAGTAGAGGTGAGATTGTGGAGGTTGTGAGGAGCACCGTGTATGAAGGAAAAGTCTTTGAACCTCCAGCCAGATCTTACACAATGATCACTTTATTGGTGTATGACGTAACACGTGGCCAACTCGTTTCGAGGGATTGGGCTCTCCCATCTTCAGGGCTTTGGTAGAGTTAGATGTTGATGAGGGTCTCTACTAATATGATAGCTGTGTTCGGAAGAGTCTGCTATAAGATCCTCCACTCTTCTGGAAAAACTTTGCACAAAATTTTGGTGTGTTGGTTGGAATTTGTTCCCACTTGTGAGGTCAAATACCGATGTTGGATGAGAAGACCCGGCTCACAATCCGCCTCCCCTTTCCTCTCAAAGGTATTCAGTAGGGTTGAGGTCAGGACTGTACAGGACACTTGAGTTCCTCCACACCAAACTGGTTAGACCATGTCGTTATGGAGCTGGACATCTCATTCCAAAAACCATGGCCATTAATATGAAGTTGCCTCTCTTCCTGTATGGTCACTATGATGGATTGGAGGGTGTCTGTGGGAATTTGTCCCATTTGTCAGGTCAGGTATTGATGTTGGATAAGAAGACCCGGCTCACCATCAGCGTTCCAGTTCATCCCAAAGGTGTTCAGTAGGTTGAGGTCAGGGCTCTGTACAGGACACTGGAGTTCCTCCACACCAAACTGGTCCTCCATGTCTTTATGGAGCTGGCTTTGTACACCTGACCAACACAGATCTATAACCTTGTAAGACAGCCCATCCCAAATCCACAGTCATTAGGATGGAGATTCTCCATTTGTAGCTACAACATCCTCCACTCTTCTAGGAAGACTTTCCACAAGTACAGTGCAGGAAATGTGTATTTGCCCCCCCCCGATGGTGAATGTTCGCCCTTCACACAGAAACGATCGGTCTAACAATGGAATGTTCGCCCCTCACACAGAATCGATCGGTCTAACAATGGAATGTTCGCCCCTCACACAGAAACGATCGGTCTAACAATGGAATGTTCGCCCCTCACACAGAAACGATCGGTCTAACAATGGAATGTTCGCCCCTCACACAGAAATGATCGGTCTAACAATGGAATGCTCGCCCCTCACACAGAAACGATCGGTCTAACAATGGAATGTTCGGTGTAACACTGAGAGACAGAATACAACAACAAATTCAGCAGAAATGCGTCTAACAAATGATGACGGATCTGCATGTTCATGAGGGAAAGAAGGATTTGATCCCCTTCACAAAACATGACTTAGTACTTGGTGGCCAATCCCTTGTTGGCAATCACAGAGGTCAGAAGGTTCCTGGAGTTGGCCCCCAGGTTCGCACACATCTCAGGAGGGATTTTGGCCCACTCCTCTTGGCAGATCCTCTCCAAGTCATTAAGGTTTGGTGGCTGAAGTTTGGCAACTCGAACTTTCAGCTCCTCCACAGATTTTCAGTCGGATGAAGGTGTGGAGACTGGCTAGGCCACTCCAGGACCTTAATGTGCTTCTTCTGGAACCGCTCCTTTGTTGCCTTGGCCGTGTGTTTTGGGTCATTGTCATGCTGGAACACCCATCCACCACCCATTCACCATCAGGGGGAGCAAACACACATTTCCTTCACTGTATTACAGCTGCTGCATTTGGACCTCATCTGTCAGATTGTCATTTTCATAGCCAGGAATTGGCAGTTAGTTGGAGGTGTCAGTGGGACAGGATTGGACATGGGCCCCTTATCACACAATCGGTCTGATGGGGTCCACCTGTCAGTTTTTCGGGGGGATCCGATGGTTCCCTCCATTCACCTCTGTGGGGTGGTGGGTGGAAATGGATGTGTGTTTGTCTGCACCCACCTACCTCCAATCTGATCTGATCCACTAAGAAGACATGGAAGAGGATCTGTTCTCCGTCTCGCGGATCCAGTTGGAGGGCAGTCAGGTGTAATCGCCCAATGAGCAGAGCGGGCTGTATGTGCGCTCTGCATACACTGAGTAGACACAGGCCCCTCATCCCCCCCAAAGCGGGGTCCACCGCATGTGAAAGGGGCCACAATATGCACGTCCTGTGTACTTCACGGGTGAGCGCGGCACGTTCAGTGTCCACAACTGATCACCATTTTATTTTTTGAAGTCTTGAGTGGGGAGCAGTTATAAATTCTTCCAGGTTTGTATTTCTGTCAGTGACCCCATCGGGGAAATTCACCCTCATTTCCTGTCCCTGATCCTTGTACAGGAAATTGCAGGTTCCGGTCCCCAGGCGGCACCAACACAAAATGTTTTTATTCTTTTCTTGTCTTTTTTCCCACTCAAAGCGTCTGTTTTCTCCGTTCCTGGCTGGTTGGTCACCTCTTGGCCTTTGGAAGTGATTGGTGCCCTCACACACGTTTGGAGGACCTCAGATCTGCAATAAACGGCATTCCTGATTTTGTGGAATTTCGGAATACTGATGATGTTAGTTTGCGGTTTTCTGTTGAAGTTCCGGAATTCAGATTTTGGAGCCGCTCGCTGCGTGAGATCGGCTTTGTAGTTTCTCGCCCCAGACGCCGCAATCCGGATCCATCAAACTTTCCACGTAACGTATTTGGAAATGATTTCCCTGTCGTGGCTTCAGAGTCTCCCGGCTCCTCTTTGTGATGTTCCATTGTAATGTTTGTGTGTTTGGTGTCTGGAGACGGCCGGGACGCAGGAGATCCGCCGCGGCATCAAAAACTCCACTCATCACTGAAGAGGCTGCCAGTCCCGGCCTTATGAACTGCTGAATGCTCAGCTGTCATATCCATCCAATGGCTTCCGTAGGTTCGGAGTCACTGACCTGACACCAGTATGCAGATTAGGAGCTCAGACTTTCACTATCCGCATGCTTATTTCACCAGCAAAATGTTCAGGGTTGTCACTGGAACAGGAAGTGAGGGGAACTCTTCTGATGGGGACGCCTGTTCTGGAGTCACGTTCATGTCTCGTAGAGAATTCCTCTCATTTCCTGTTGTGGCCCCAAGGCAGGAAGTGAAGGGACACCTTCCAGTTGTACACAGGCAGGGATCTGACTGTTGTCACCCCCTGCAGGAGCGCGGGTGTCGCTGACGCTGGAGAAAACGCATGTAGACCGGAAGTGGCTGAAGGAGGGCGGAGGAGATCAGCAGCCTGGGATAAAGAACAGAATGAAAATACCGTGAAATCGGGAACCGCGCCCATTCCTTCCCAAACACAATCTTCAGAGCAAGCCAATCCAAGACTCAACATCCAAGAAGCGCAAAGCTCGGGGCGCGGCGGCCATGGTCATTCAATTCATGTGTAGATCCACTTCAGGAGAGATTTAAAGGTGAAGTTTCATCTGCTGCTTCCTGGTCCTTCCCTTCCCCCCTCATCAACATGCCAATGAAATGCAATCAAAACCTTTTACTGGGTCTCTGTGCTTCCTTATGCAATGCAAGGCAGATCTTGGCTGGTGGGAGGGGCCAGCAGGGGGCTTTTCATAGTTTCCTGAAAACTTCATGGCCCCCCGCCTCTGGACTCCTCTCAAGTGTCCTCAGTCCTGATGCAAGCAGTGGGAGGAGTGATGCAAATATCAAAATGCCTTGATGGTTGCGTCAGTCTGGAGGAGTGGGCGTTCCTAGGCAGGCTGTATTTGCATAGGTAACGCCCACATGTGATGCTGAGCCTCCATGATTGAAGGAACTGAAATCCAATGGATGAAAGGGGCAGGGTCAGGGACAGTCAGGCTGGGGAGGAAAGTGCTAGATGATGCTGGATGTACTCCAGCCAGGATATGGGGCGGAGCTCTCTCTGACTAACTGCAGCTTCTAATGCACATTGTGAGAAACTCCCAGTGTGCGGTGATATCAGAGGAAGCCATTCCAGTCCAGGGGAGGAGCCGGTACACCAGGGGTGCAGGGTTCAGGAATGTGCTATGTACAGAGTGCAGGGTTCAGGAATGTGCTATGTACAGAGTGCAGGGTTCAGGGGTGTGCTATGTACAGAGTGCAGGGTTCAGGAGTGCGCTATGTACAGAGTGCAGGGTTCAGGGGTGCGCTGTGTACAGAGTGCAGGGTTCAGGGGTGCGCTGTGTACAGAGTGCAGGGTTCAGGAGTGCGCTGTGTACAGAGTGCAGGGTTCAGAGGTGTGCTGTGTAGAGTGCAGGGTTCAGGGGTGTGCTGTGTACAGAGTGCAGGGTTCAGGAGTGTGCTGTGTACGGAGTGCAGGGTTCAGGAGTGCGCTGTGTACGGAGTGCAGGGTTCAGGAGTGCGCTGTGTACGGAGTGCAGGGTTCAGGGGTGCGCTGTGTACGGAGTGCAGGGTTCAGGGGTGCGCTGTGTACGGAGTGCAGGGTTCAGGGGTGCGCTGTGTACGGAGTGCAGGGTTCAGGGGTGCGCTGTGTACGGAGTGCAGGGTTCAGGGGTGCGCTGTGTACGGAGTGCAGGGTTCAGGGGTGCGCTGTGTACAGAGTGCTAGGTTCAGGGGTGCGCTGTGTACAGAGTGCAGGGTTCAGGGGTGCGCTGTGTACAGAGTGCTGGGTTCAGGGGTGCGCTGTGTACAGAGTGCAGGGTTCAGGGGTGCGCTGTGTACAGAGTGCAGGGTTCAGGGGTGCGCTGTGTACAGTGTGCAGGGTTCAGGGGTGCGCTGTGTACAGAGTGCAGGGTTCAGGGGTGCGCTGTGTACAGAGTGCTGGGTTCAGGGGTGCGCTGTGTACAGAGTGCAGGGTTCAGGGGTGCGCTGTGTACAGAGTGCAGGGTTCAGGGGTGCGCTGTGTACAGTGTGCAGGGTTCAGGGGTGCGCTGTGTACGGAGTGCAGGGTTCAGGGGTGCGCTGTGTGCAGAGTGCGGGGTTCAGGGGTGCGCTGTGTGCAGAGTGCGGGGTTCAGGGGTGCGCTGTGTGCAGAGTGCGGGGTTCAGAGGTGCGCTGTGTGCAGAGTGCAGGGTTCAGGGGTGCGCTGTGTGCAGAGTGCAGGGTTCAGGGGTGCGCTGTGTGCAGAGTGCAGGGTTCAGGGGTGCGCTGTGTACAGAGTGCAGGGTTCAGGGGTGAGCTGTGTGCAGAGTGCAGAGTTAATGGTGGAGAGTGTCAGCTCTGCGGTCATCAGGATAACGTCGGTGGAAGGTTCAGGAGGTGCAGGCAGGACAGAGCGATGAACACCGAGAACGATACGGAAACTCAGAGAGTCCACGATGATCCCAGACACTGCGCTGAAGGAGACCTTCCCCAGGACCTCCAAGGAGGACAGGAGGCTGTAGTGACTGCCCTGCAGAGAGAGGAGAGCGGGAAATGTCACCGTCATCTTACAAATCCATCTCCAGGTAAATACTAACCCCTCCCACCTCACCACACTGAGCAGAAGACACACTGAGGACACAGCAGAGATAAAATATTACTGAGGAGATGATAGAGACCGTGATCATCATAAAGTGTGAACTTCACCGGAGAGGACAGAGGTCACCGGAGAGGACAGAGATCACCGGAGAGGACAGAGGTAACCGGAGAGAACAGAGGTCACCGGAGAGGACAGAGGTCACCGGAGAGGACAGAGGTCACCGGGGAGGACAGAGGTCACCGGAGAGGACAGAGGTCACCGGGGAGGACAGAGGTCACCGGAGAGGACAGAGGTCACCGGAGAGAACAGAGGTCACCGGACAGGGAATACCTGATATTCTGGCGGATCCCACAGAGCAGCAATGAAATATTTAAACTTTTAGGTAAAGGGGTGGTGAGGACTCCTTCCTATGTCATCACAGGGGGGCTGTCAGGTAGGCACTAGAGGCCCCATAATTCCTAAAGGCATTCCTGGACTTCACTGGCATTGGCAGGAATCAGGAGCTATAAAGATGGTACAGGAGACAACACATGGGTGATATCACCTCAGTTCCACCAAAACACACGGGTAATATCTCCTCAGCTCCCCGAGAACACACGGGTAATATCTCCTCAGCTCCACGAGAACACACGGGTAATATCACCTCAGCTCCACGAGAACACACGGGTAATATCACCTCAGCTCCACGAGAACACACGGGTAATATCACCTCAGCTCCACGAGAACACACGGGTAATATCACCTCAGCTCCACGAGAACACACGGGTAATATCACCTCAGCTCCACGAGAACACACGGGTAATATCACCTCAGCTCCACGAGAACACACGTGTAATATCACCTCAGCTCCACGAGAACACACGTGTAATATCACCTCAGCTCCACGAGAACACACGTGTAATATCACCTCAGCTCCACGAGAACACACGTGTAATATCACCTCAGCTCCACGAGAACACACGTGTAATATCACCTCAGCTCCACGAGAACACACGTGTAATATCACCTCAGCTCCACGAGAACACACGTGTAATATCACCTCAGCTCCACGAGAACACACGTGTAATATCACCTCAGCTCCACGAGAACACACGTGTAATATCACCTCAGCTCCACGAGAACACACAGGTAATATCACCTCAGCTCCACGAGAACACATAGGTAATATCACCTCAGCTCCACGAGAACACATGGGTAATATCACCTCAGCTCCCCTAGAACACGTGGGTAATATCACCTCAGCTCCACCAGAACACGTGTAATATCACCTCAGCTCCCCTAGAACATGTGTAATATCACCTCAGCTCCCCTAGAACACACGTGTAATATCACCTCAGCTCCCCTAGAACACACGGGTAATATCACCTCAGCTCCATGAGAACACATGTGTAATATCTCCTCAGCTCCCCTAGAACACATGGGTAATATCACCTCAGCTCCACGAGAACACATGTGTAATATCACCTCAGCTCCCCTAGAACACATGGGTAATATCACCTCAGCTCCCCTAGAACACATGGGTAATATCACCTCAGCTCCCCTAGAACACATGTGTAATATCACTTCAGCTTCACCGGAACACATGTGTAATATCACCTCAGCTCCATGAGAACACATGGGTAATATCACCTCAGCTCCACGAGAACACATGTGTAATATCTCCTCAGCTCCACGAGAACACATGTGTAATATCACCTCAGCTCACCTAGAACACATGGGTAATATCACCTCAGCTCCACGAGAACACATGTGTAATATCACCTCAGCTCCCCTAGAACACATGGGTAATATCACCTCAGCTCCATGAGAACACATGGGTAATATCACCTCAGCTCCCCTAGAACACATTTGTAATATCACCTCAGCTTCACCGGAACACATGTGTAATATCACCTCAGCTCCATGAGAACACATGTGTAATATCACCTCAGCTCCCCTAGAACACATGGGTAATATCACCTCAGCTCCATGAGAACACATGTGTAATATCACCTCAGCTCCATGAGAACACAAGGGTAATATCTCCTCAGCTACACGAGAACACGTGTAATATCTCCTCAGCTCCATGAGAACACACGGGTAATATCACCTCAGCTCCATGAGAACACATGGGTAATATCACCTCAGCTCCACGAGAACACATGTGTAATATCACCTCAGCTCCCCTAGAACACCTGGGTAATATCTCCTCAGCTCTACGAGAACACGTGTAATATAACCTCAGCTCCCCTAGAACACACGGGTAATATCACCTCAGCTCCATGAGAACACACGGGTAATATCACCTCAGCTCCACGAGAACACATGTGAAATATCACCTCAGCTTCACCAGAACACATGTGTAATATCTCCTCAGCTCCACCAGAACACGTGTAATATCACCTCAGCTCCCCTAGAACACACGGGTAATATCTCCTCAGCTCCATGAGAACAAAAGGGTAATATCACCTCAGCTCCACGAGAACACGTGAAATATCTCCTCAGCTCCATGATTACACGTGTAATATTTCCTCAGCTCCAAGAGAACACATGGGTAATATGACCTCAGCTCCCCTAGAAAACATGGGTAATATCACCTTAGCTCCCCTAGAACACACGGGTAATATCTCCTCAGCTCCATGAGAACACGTGGGTAATATCTCCTCAGCTCCATGAGAACACGTGTAATATCACCTCAGCTCCATGAGAACACATGGGTAATATCTCCTCAGCTCCATGAGAACACATGGGTAATATCACCTCAGCTCCATGAGAACAAATGTGTAATATCTCCTCAGCTCCACGAGAACACGTGTAATATCTCCTCAGCTCCAAGAGAACACATGGGTAATATCACTTCAGCTCCGCCAGAACACATGTGTAATATCACCTCAGCTCCCCTAGAACACATGGGTAATATCACTTCAGCTCCACGAGAACACATGGGTAATATCTCCTCAGCTCCCCTAGAACACATGGGTAATATCACCTCAGCTCCATGAGAACACACGTGTAATATCTCCTCAGCTCCACGAGAACACACGTGTATTATCACCTCAGCTCCACGAGAACACATGTGTATTATCACCTCCGCTCCACGAGAACACATGGGTAATATCTCCTCAGCTCCACGAGAACACATGGGTAATATCTCCTCAGCTCCCCTAGAACACATGTGTAATATCTCCTCAGCTCCCCTAGAACACATAGGTAATATCACCTCAGCTCCACGAGAACACATGTGTAATATCACCTCAACTCCCCTAGAACACATGGGTAATATCACGTCAGCTACATGAGAACACATGTGTAATATCACCTCAGCTCCATGAGAACACGTGTAATATCTCCTCAGCTCCATGAGAACACATGGGTAATATCTCCTCAGCTCCACAAGAACACGTGTAATATCTCCTCAGCTCCATGAGAACACATGGGTAATATCACCTCAGCTCCATGAGAACACATGGGTAATATCACCTCAGCTCCACGAGAACACATGGGTAATATCACCTCAGCTTCATGAGAACACATGGGTAATATCACCTCAGCTCCACGAGAACACATGTGAAATATAACCTCAGCTTCACCACAACACATGTGAAATATCACCGCAGCTCCACCGGAACACGTGTAATATCACCTCAGCTCCCCTAGAACACATGGGTAATATCACCTCAGCTCCCCTAGAACACACGGGTAATATCTCCTCAGCTCCATGAGAACACATGTGTAATATCACCTAAGCTCCATGAGAACACGTGTAATATCACCTCAGCTCCATGAGAACACATGGGTAATATCACCTCAGCTCCATGAGAACACATGGGTAATATCTCCTCAGCTCCATGAGAACACATGGGTAATATCACCTAAGCTCCATGAGAACACAAGTGTAATATCTCCTCAGCTCCACGAGAACACATGTGTAATATCACCTCAGCTCCACCGGAACACGTGTAATATCACCTCAGCTCCCCTAGAACACATGGGTAATATAACCTCAGCTCCACGAGAACACGTGTAATATTTCCTCAGCTCCACCAGAACACATGTGTAATATCACCTCAGCTTCCCTAGAACACATGTGTAATATCACCTCAGCTCCCCTAGAACACATGTGTAATATCTCCTCAGCTCCACGAGAACACATGTGTAATATCTCCTCAGCTCCACGAGAACACGTGTAATATCTCCTCAGCTCAACGAGAACACATGGGTAATATCACCTCAGCTCCACGAGAACACATGTGAAATATAACCTCAGCTTCACCACAACACATGTGAAATATCACCTCAGCTCCACCGGAACACGTGTAATATCACCTCAGCTCCCCTAGAACACATGGGTAATATCACCTCAGCTCCCCTAGAACACACGGGTAATATCTCCTCAGCTCCATGAGAACACGTGTAATATCACCTCAGCTCCATGAGAACACAAGTGTAATATCTCCTCAGCTCCACGAGAACACATGGGTAATATCACCTCAGCTCTGCCAGAACACATGTGTAATATCACCTCAGCTCCATGAGAACACATGGGTAATATCACCTCAGCTCCACGAGAACACATGTGTAATATCACCTCAGCTCCACCGGAACACGTGTAATATCACCTCAGCTCCCCTAGAACACATGGGTAATATAACCTCAGCTCCACGAGAACACGTGTAATATTTCTTCAGCTCCACCAGAACACATGTGTAATATCACCTCAGCTCCCCTAGAACACATGTGTAATATCACCTCAGCTCCCCTAGAACACATGTGTAATATCTCCTCAGCTCCACGAGAACACATGTGTAATATCTCCTCAGCTCCACGAGAACACGTGTAATATCTCCTCAGCTCAACGAGAACACATGGGTAATATCACCTCAGCTCCGCCAGAACACATGTGTAATATCACCTCAGCTCCCCTAAAACACACGGGTAATATCACCTCAGCTCCACGAGAACACACGGGTAATATCACCTCAGCTCCACGAGAACACATAGGTAATATCACCTCAGCTCCACGAGAACACATGTGTAATATCACCTCAGCTTCACCGGAACACATGTGTAATATCACCTCAGCTCCACCGGAACACGTGTAATATCACCTCAGCTCCCCTAGAACACGTGGGTAATATCACCTCAGCTCCACCAGAACACATGTGTAATATCACCTCAGCTCACCTAGAACACGTGTAATATCACCTCAGCTCCCCTAGAACACACGGGTAATATCACCTCCGCTCCATGAGAACACATGGGTAATATCACCTCAGCTCCATGTGAACACATGTGTAATATCTCCTCAGCTCCACGAGAACACATGTGAAATATCACCTCAGCTCCCCTAGAACACATGGGTAATATCACCTCAGCTCCATGAGAACACATGTGTAATATCACCTCAGCTCCCCTAGAACACATGGGTAACATCACCTCAGCTCCACGAGAACACATGGGTAATATCACCTCAGCTCCACGAGAACACATGTGTAATATCACCTCAGCTTCACAGGAACACGTGTAATATCACCTCAGCTCCCCTAGAACAAATGTGTAATATCACCTCAGCTCCATGAGAACACATGTGTAATATCACCTCAGCTCCATGAGAACACACGGGTAATATCTCCTCAGCTCCACGAGAACACGTGTAATATCTCCTCAGCTCCATGAGAACACATGGGTAATATCACCTCAGCTCCATGAGAACACATGGGTAATATCACCTCAGCTCCATGAGAACACATGTGTAATATCACCTCAGCTCCATGAGAACACATGGGTAATATCTCCTCAGCTCCATGAGAACACATGTGTAATATCACCTCAGCTCCATGAGAACACATGGGTAATATCTCCTCAGCTCCATGAGAACACATGGGTAATATCTCCTCAGCTCCATGAGAACACGTGTAATATCACCTCAGCTCCATGAGAACACATGGGTAATATCTCCTCAGCTCCATGAGAACACATGGGTAATATCACCTCAGCTCCATGAGAACACATGTGTAATACCTTCTCAGCTCCACAAGAACACATGTAATATCTCCTGAGCTCCACGAGAACACATGGGTAATATCACCTCAGCTAAGCCAGAACACATGTGTAATATCACCTCAGCTCCCCTAGAAAACACGGGTAATATCACCTCAGCTCCACGAGAACACATGTGTATTATCACCTCCGCTCCACGAGAACACATGGGTAATATCTCCTCAGCTCCCCTAGAACACACGGGTAATATCACCTCAGCTCCATGAGAACACACGTGTAATATCTCCTCAGCTCCACGAGAACACATGTTTAATATCACCTCAGCTCCCCTAGAACACATGGGTAATATCACCTCAGCTACATGAGAACACATGTGTAATATCACCTCAGCTCCATGAGAACACACGGGTAATATCTCCTCAGCTCCACGAGAACACATGGGTAATATCACCTCAGCTCCACGAGAACACATGGGTAATATCACCTCAGCTCCATGAGAACACATCTGTAATATCACCTCAGCTCCCCTAGAACACATGGGTAATATCTCCTCAGCTGCACGAAAACACATGTAATATCTCCTCAGCTCCATGAGAACACATAGGTAATATCTCCTCAGCTCCACGAGAACACATGTGAAATATCACCTCAGCTTCACCAGAACACATGTGTAATATCACCTCAGCTCCCCTAGAACACACGGGTAATATCTCCTCAGCTCCATGAGAACACGTGTAATATTTCCTCAGCTCCAAGAGAACACATGGGTAATATGACCTCAGCTCCCCTAGAACACACGGGTAATATCTCCTCAGCTCCATGAGAACACGTGTAATATCACCTCAGCTCCATGAGAACACATGGGTAATATCTCCTCAGCTCCATGAGAACACATGGGTAATATCACCTCAGCTCCATGAGAACACATGTGTAATACCTCCTCATCTCCACAAGAACACGTGTAATATCTCCTGAGCTCCACGAGAACACATGTGTAATATCACCTCAGCTCCCCTAGAAAACACGGGTAATATCACCTCAGCTCCGCCAGAACACATGTGTAATATCACCTCAGCTCCCCTAGAAAACACGGGTAATATCACCTCAGCTCCATGAGAACACACGGGTAATATCACCTCAGCTCCACGAGAACACATGTGTATTATCACCTCCGCTCCACGAGAACACATGGGTAATATCACCTCAGCTACATGAGAACACATGTGTAATATCACCTCAGCTCCATGAGAACACAAGTGTAATATCACCTCAGCTCCCCTAGAACACATGGGTAATATCACCTCAGCTCCACGAGAACACATGGGTAATATCACCTCAGCTCCACGAGAACACATGGGTAATATCACCTCAGCTCCATGAGAACACATGGGTAATATCTCCTCAGTTCCATGAGAACACATGGGTAATATCACCTCAGCTCCATGAGAACACATGGGTAATATCACCTCAGCTCCATGAGAACACATGTGTAATATCACCTCAGCTCCATGAGAACACATGGGTAATATCACCTCAGCTCCACGAGAACACATGTGTAATATCACCTCAGCTCCCCTAGAACACATGGGTAATATCTCCTCAGCTCCACGAAAACACATGTAATTTCTCCTCAGCTCCATGAGAACACATAGGTAATATCACCTCAGCTCCATGAGAACACATGGGTAATATCACCTCAGCTCCACGAGAACACATGTGAAATATCACCTCAGCTTCACCAGAACACATGTGTAATATCACCTCAGCTCCACCGGAACACGTGTAATATCACCTCAGCTCCCCTAGAACACACGGGTAATATCTCCTCAGCTCCATGAGAACACGTGTAATATTTCCTCAGCTCCAAGAGAACACATGGGTAATATGACCTCAGCTCCCCTAGAACACACGGGTAATATCTCCTCAGCTCCATGAGAACACATGTGTAATATCACCTCAGCTCCATGAGAACACATGGGTAATATCTCCTCAGCTCCACGAGAACACATGGGTAATATCACCTCAGCTCCCCTAGAACACATGTGTAATATCTCCTCAGCTCCACGAGAACACATGTGTAATATCTCCTCAGCTCCACGAGAACACATGTGTAATATCTCCTCAGCTCCACGAGAACACGTGTAATATCTCCTCAGCTCAACGAGAACACATGGGTAATATCACCTCAGCTCCGCCAGAACACATGTGTAATATCACCTCAGCTCCCCTAAAACACACGGGTAATATCACCTCAGCTCCACGAGAACACACGGGTAATATCACCTCAGCTCCACGAGAACACATAGGTAATATCACCTCAGCTCCACGAGAACACATGTGTAATATCACCTCAGCTTCACCGGAACACATGTGTAATATCACCTCAGCTCCACCGGAACACGTGCAATATCACCTCAGCTCCCCTAGAACACGTGGGTAATATCACCTCAGCTCCACCGGAACACGTGTAATATCACCTCAGCTCACCTAGAACACGTGTAATATCACCTCAGCTCAACGAGAACACATGGGTAATATCACCTCAGCTCCGCCAGAACACATGTGTAATATCACCTCAGCTCCCCTAAAACACACGGGTAATATCACCTCAGCTCCATGAGAACACATGGGTAATATCACCTCAGCTCCATGAGAACACATGTGTAATATCTCCTCAGCTCCACGAGAACACATGTGAAATATCACCTCAGCTCCCCTAGAACACATGGGTAATATCACCTCAGCTCCACGAGAACACATGTGTAATATCACCTCAGCTCCCCTAGAACACATGGGTAACATCACCTCAGCTCCACGAGAACACATGGGTAATATCACCTCAGCTCCACGAGAACACATGTGTAATATCACCTCAGCTTCACAGGAACACGTGTAATATCACCTCAGCTCCCCTAGAACAAATGTGTAATATCACCTCAGCTCCATGAGAACACATGTGTAATATCACCTCAGCTCCATGAGAACACACGGGTAATATCTCCTCAGCTCCACGAGAACACGTGTAATATCTCCTCAGCTCCACGAGAACACATGGGTAATATCACCTCAGCTCCATGAGAACACATGGGTAATATCACCTCAGCTCCATGAGAACATATGTGTAATATCACCTCAGCTCCATGAGAACACATGGGTAATATCACCTCAGCTTCATGAGAACACATGTGTAATATCTCCTCAGTTCCATGAGAACACATGGGTAATATCTCCTCAGCTCCATGAGAACACATGTGTAATATCACCTCAGCTCCATGAGAACACATGGGTAATATCTCCTCAGCTCCATGAGAACACATGGGTAATATCTCGTCAGCTCCATGAGAACACGTGTAATATCACCTCAGCTCCATGAGAACACATGGGTAATATCTCCTCAGCTCCATGAGAACACATGGGTAATATCACCTCAGCTCCATGAGAACACATGTGTAATACCTTCTCAGCTCCACAAGAACACGTGTAATATCTCCTGAGCTCCACGAGAACACATGGGTAATATCACCTCAGCTCCGCCAGAACACATGTGTAATATCACCTCAGCTCCCCTAGAAAACACGGGTAATATCACCTCAGCTCCATGAGAACACACGGGTAATATCACCTCAGCTCCACGAGAACACATGTGTATTATCACCTCCGCTCCACGAGAAAACATGGGTAATATCTCCTCAGCTCCCCTAGAACACACGGGTAATATCTCCTCAGCTCCCCTAGAACACATGGGTAATATCACCTCAGCTACATGAGAACACATGTGTAATATCACCTCAGCTCCATGAGAACACACGGGTAATATCTCCTCAGCTCCACGAGAACACATGGGTAATATCACCTCAGCTCCACGAGAACACATGGGTAATATCACCTCAGCTCCACGAGAACACATGGGTAATATCACCTCAGCTCCATGAGAACACATCTGTAATATCACCTCAGCTCCCCTAGAACACACGGGTAATATCTCCTCAGCTCCATGAGAACACGTGTAATATTTCCTCAGCTCCAAGAGAACACATGGGTAATATGACCTCAGCTCCCCTAGAACACACGGGTAATATCTCCTCAGCTCCATGAGAACACATGTGTAATATCACCTCAGCTCCATGAGAACACATGGGTAATATCTCCTCAGCTCCATGAGAACACATGGGTAATATCTCCTCAGCTCCATGAGAACACGTGTAATATCACCTCAGCTCCATGAGAACACATGGGTAATATCTCCTCAGCTCCATGAGAACACATGGGTAATATCACCTCAGCTCCATGAGAACACATGTGTAATACCTCCTCAGCTCCACAAGAACACATGTAATATCTCCTGAGCTCCACGAGAACACATGTGTAATATCACCTCAGCTCCCCTAGAAAACACGGGTAATATCACCTCAGCTCCGCCAGAACACATGTGTAATATCACCTCAGCTCCCCTAGAAAACACGGGTAATATCACCTCAGCTCCATGAGAACACACGGGTAATATCACCTCAGCTCCACGAGAACACATGTGTATTATCACCTCCGCTCCACGAGAACACATGGGTAATATCTCCTCAGCTCCCCTAGAACACACGGGTAATATCACCTCAGCTCCATGAGAACACACGTGTAATATCACCTCAGCTCCATGAGAACACAAGTGTAATATCACCTCAGCTCCCCTAGAACACATGGGTAATATCACCTCAGCTCCACGAGAACACATGTGTAATATCACCTCAGCTCACCTAGAACACGTGTAATATCACCTCAGCTCAACGAGAACACATGGGTAATATCACCTCAGCTCCGCCAGAACACATGTGTAATATCACCTCAGCTCCCCTAAAACACACAGGTAATATCACCTCAGCTCCACGAGAACACACGGGTAATATCACCTCAGCTCCACGAGAACACATAGGTAATATCACCTCAGCTCCACGAGAACACATGTGTAATATCACCTCAGCTTCACCGGAACACATGTGTAATATCACCTCAGCTCCACCGGAACACGTGTAATATCACCTCAGCTCCCCTAGAACACGTGGGTAATATCACCTCAGCTCCACCAGAACACATGTGTAATATCACCTCAGCTCACCTAGAACACGTGTAATATCACCTCAGCTCCCCTAGAACACACGGGTAATATCACCTCCGCTCCATGAGAACACATGGGTAATATCACCTCAGCTCCATGAGAACACATGTGTAATATCTCCTCAGCTCCACGAGAACACATGTGAAATATCACCTCAGCTCCCCTAGAACACATGGGTAATATCACCTCAGCTCCATGAGAACACATGTGTAATATCACCTCAGCTCCCCTAGAACACATGGGTAATATCACCTCAGCTCCACGAGAACACATGTGTAATATCACCTCAGCTCCCCTAGAACACATGGGTAACATCACCTCAGCTCCACGAGAACACATGTGTAATATCACCTCAGCTCCCCTAGAACACATGGGTAACATCACCTCAGCTCCACGAGAACACATGTGTAATATCACCTCAGCTCCCCTAGAACACACGGGTAATATCTCCTCAGCTCCATGAGAACACGTGTAATATTTCCTCAGCTCCAAGAGAACACATGGGTAATATGACCTCAGCTCCCCTAGAACACACGGGTAATATCTCCTCAGCTCCATGAGAACACATGTGTAATATCACCTCAGCTCCATGAGAACACATGGGTAATATCTCCTCAGCTCCATGAGAACACGTGTAATATCACCTCAGCTCCATGAGAACACATGGGTAATATCTCCTCAGCTCCATGAGAACACATGGGTAATATCACTTCAGCTCCATGAGAACACATGTGTAATACCTCCTCAGCTCCACAAGAACACGTGTAATATCTCCTGAGCTCCACGAGAACACATGTGTAATATCACCTCAGCTCCCCTAGAAAACACGGGTAATATCACCTCAGCTCCGCCAGAACACATGTGTAATATCACCTCAGCTCCCCTAGAAAACACGGGTAATATCACCTCAGCTCCATGAGAACACACGGGTAATATCACCTCAGCTCCACGAGAACACATGTGTATTATCACCTCTGCTCCAGGAGAACACATGGGTAATATCTCCTCAGCTCCCCTAGAACACACGGGTAATATCACCTCAGCTCCATGAGAACACACGTGTAATATCTCCTCAGCTCCACGAGAACACATAGGTAATATCACCTCAGCTCCACGAGAACACATGTGTAATATCACCTCAGCTCCCCTAGAACACATGGGTAATATCACCTCAGCTACATGAGAACACATGTGTAATATCACCTCAGCTCCATGAGAACACAAGTGTAATATCACCTCAGCTCCCCTAGAACACATGGGTAATATCACCTCAGCTCCACGAGAACACATGTGTAATATCACCTCAGCTCACCTATAACACATGTAATATCACCTCAGCTCAACGAGAACACATGGGTAATATCACCTCAGCTCCGCCAGAACACATGTGTAATATCACCTCAGCTCCCCTAAAACACACGGGTAATATCACCTCAGCTCCACGAGAACACACGGGTAATATCACCTCAGCTCCACGAGAACACATGTGTAATATCACCTCAGCTTCACCGGAACACATGTGTAATATCACCTCAGCTCCACCGGAACACGTGTAATATCACCTCAGCTCCCCTAGAACACGTGGGTAATATCACCTCAGCTCCACGAGAACACATAGGTAATATCACCTCAGCTCCACGAGAACACATGTGTAATATCACCTCAGCTTCACCGGAACACATGTGTAATATCACCTCAGCTCCACCGGAACACGTGTAATATCACCTCAGCTCCCCTAGAACACGTGGGTAATATCACCTCAGCTCCACCAGAACACATGTGTAATATCACCTCAGCTCACCTAGAACACGTGTAATATCACCTAAGCTCCCCTAGAACACACGGGTAATATCACCTCCGCTCCATGAGAACACATGGGTAATATCACCTCAGCTCCATGAGAACACATGTGTAATATCTCCTCAGCTCCACGAGAACACATGTGAAATATCACCTCAGCTCCATGAGAACACATGGGTAATATCACCTCAGCTCCATGAGAACACATGTGTAATATCACCTCAGCTCCCCTAGAACACATGGGTAATATCACCTCAGCTCCATGAGAACACATGGGTAATATCACCTCAGCTCCATGAGAACACATGTGTAATACCTCCTCAGCTCCACAAGAACACGTGTAATATCTCCTGAGCTCCACGAGAACTCATGTGTAATATCACCTCAGCTCCCCTAGAAAACACGGGTAATATCACCTCAGCTCCGCCAGAACACATGTGTAATATCACCTCAGCTCCCCTAGAAAACACGGGTAATATCACCTCAGCTCCATGAGAACACACAGGTAATATCACCTCAGCTCCACGAGAACACATGTGTATTATCACCTCCGCTCCACGAGAACACATGGGTAATATCTCCTCAGCTCCCCTAGAACACACGGGTAATATCACCTCAGCTCCATGAGAACACACGTGTAATATCTCCTCAGCTCCACGAGAACACATAGGTAATATCACCTCAGCTCCACGAGAACACATGTGTAATATCACCTCAGCTCCCCTAGAACACATGGGTAATATCACCTCAGCTACATGAGAACACATGTGTAATATCACCTCAGCTCCATGAGAACACAAGTGTAATATCACCTCAGCTCCCCTAGAACACATGGGTAATATCACCTCAGCTCCACGAGAACACATGTGTAATATCACCTCAGCTCACCTAGAACACGTGTAATATCACCTCAGCTCAACGAGAACACATGGGTAATATCACCTCAGCTCCGCCAGAACACATGTGTAATATCACCTCAGCTCCCCTAAAACACACGGGTAATATCACCTCAGCTCCACGAGAACACACGGGTAATATCACCTCAGCTCCACGAGAACACATAGGTAATATCACCTCAGCTCCACGAGAACACATGTGTAATATCACCTCAGCTTCACCGGAACACATGTGTAATATCACCTCAGCTCCACCGGAACACGTGTAATATCACCTCAGCTCCCCTAGAACACGTGGGTAATATCACCTCAGCTCACCTAGAACACGTGTAATATCACCTCAGCTCCCCTAGAACACACGGGTAATATCAATTCCGCTCCATGAGAACACATGGGTAATATCACCTCAGCTCCATGAGAACACATGTGTAATATCTCCTCAGCTCCACGAGAACACATGTGAAATATCACCTCAGCTCCCCTAGAACACATGGGTAATATCACCTCAGCTCCATGAGAACACATGTGTAATATCACCTCAGCTCCCCTAGAACACATGGGTAATATCACCTCAGCTCCATGAGAACACATGTGTAATATCACCTCAGCTCCCCTAGAACACATGGGTAACATCACCTCAGCTCCACGAGAACACATGTGTAATATCACCTCAGCTCCCCTAGAACACACGGGTAATATCTCCTCAGCTCCATGAGAACACGTGTAATATTTCCTCAGCTCCAAGAGAACACATGGGTAATATGACCTCAGCTCCCCTAGAACACACGGGTAATATCTCCTCAGCTCCATGAGAACACATGTGTAATATCACCTCAGCTCCATGAGAACACATGGGTAATATCTCCTCAGCTCCATGAGAACACATGGGTAATATCTCCTCAGCTCCATGAGAACACGTGTAATATCACCTCAGCTCCATGAGAACACATGGGTAATATCTCCTCAGCTCCATGAGAACACATGGGTAATATCACCTCAGCTCCATGAGAACACATGTGTAATACCTCCTCAGCTCCACAAGAACACGTGTAATATCTCCTGAGCTCCACGAGAATACATGTGTAATATCACCTCAGCTCCCCTAGAAAACACGGGTAATATCACCTCAGCTCCGCCAGAACACATTTGTAATATCACCTCAGCTCCCCTAGAAAACACGGGTAATATCACCTCAGCTCCATGAGAACACATGGGTAATATCACCTCAGCTCCACGAGAACACATGTGTATTATCACCTCCGCTCCACGAGAACACATGGGTAATATCTCCTCAGCTCCCCTAGAACACACGGGTAATATCACCTCAGCTCCATGAGAACACACGTGTAATATCTCCTCAGCTCCACGAGAAAACATAGGTAATATCACCTCAGCTCCACGAGAACACATGTGTAATATCACCTCAGCTCCCCTAGAACACATGGGTAATATCACCTCAGCTACATGAGAACACATGTGTAATATCACCTCAGCTCCATGAGAACACAAGTGTAATATCACCTCAGCTCCCCTAGAACACATGGGTAATATCACCTCAGCTCCACGAGAACACATGTGTAATATCACCTCAGCTCACCTAGAACACGTGTAATATCACCTCAGCTCAACGAGAACACACGGGTAATATCACCTCAGCTCCGCCAGAACACATGTGTAATATCACCTCAGCTCCCCTAAAACACACGGGTAATATCACCTCAGCTCCACGAGAACACACGGGTAATATCACCTCAGCTCCACGAGAATACATAGGTAATATCACCTCAGCTCCACGAGAACACATGTGTAATATCACCTCAGCTTCACCGGAACACATGTGTAATATCACCTCAGCTCCACCGGAACACGTGTAATATCACCTCAGCTCCACCAGAACACATGTGTAATATCACCTCAGCTCACCTAGAACACGTGTAATATCACCTCAGCTCCCCTAGAACACACGGGTAATATCACCTCCGCTCCATGAGAACACATGGGTAATATCACCTCAGCTCCATGAGAACACATGTGTAATATCTCCTCAGCTCCACGAGAACACATGTGTAATATCACCTCAGCTCCCCTAGAACACATGGGTAACATCACCTCAGCTCCACGAGAACACATGTGTAATATCACCTCAGCTCCCCTAGAACACACGGGTAATATCTCCTCAGCTCCATGAGAACACGTGTAATATTTCCTCAGCTCCAAGAGAACACATGGGTAATATGACCTCAGCTCCCCTAGAACACACGGGTAATATCTCCTCAGCTCCATGAGAACACATGTGTAATATCACCTCAGCTCCATGAGAACACATGGGTAATATCTCCTCAGCTCCATGAGAACACATGGGTAATATCTCCTCAGCTCCATGAGAACACATGGGTAATATCTCCTCAGCTCCATGAGAACACGTGTAATATCACCTCAGCTCCATGAGAACACATGGGTAATATCTCCTCAGCTCCATGAGAACACATGGGTAATATCACCTCAGCTCCATGAGAACACATGTGTAATACCTCCTCAGCTCTACAAGAACACGTGTAATATCTCCTGAGCTCCACGAGAATACATGTGTAATATCACCTCAGCTCCCCTAGAAAACACGGGTAATATCACCTCAGCTCCGCCAGAACACATGTGTAATATCACCTCAGCTCCCCTAGAAAACACGGGTAATATCACCTCAGCTCCATGAGAACACATGGGTAAAATCACCTCAGCTCCACGAGAACACATGTGTATTATCACCTCCGCTCCACGAGAACACATGGGTAATATCTCCTCAGCTCCCCTAGAACACACGGGTAATATCACCTCAGATCCATGAGAACACACGTGTAATATCTCCTCAGCTCCACGAGAACACATAAGTAATATCACCTCAGCTCCACGAGAACACATGTGTAATATCACCTCAGCTCCCCTAGAACACATGGGTAATATCACCTCAGCTCCATGAGAACACATGTGTAATATCACCTCAGCTCACCTAGAACACGTGTAATATCACCTCAGCTCAACGAGAACACATGGGTAATATCACCTCAGCTCCGCCAGAACACATGTGTAATATCACCTCAGCTCCCCTAAAACACACGGGTAATATCACCTCAGCTCCACGAGAACACACGGGTAATATCACCTCAGCTCCACGAGAACACATAGGTAATATCACCTCAGCTCCACGAGAACACATGTGTAATATCACCTCAGCTTCACCGGAACACGTGTAATATCACCTCAGCTCCACCGGAACACGTGTAATATCACCTCAGCTCCCCTAGAACACGTGGGTAATATCACCTCAGCTCCACCAGAACACATGTGTAATATCACCTCAGCTCACCTAGAACACGTGTAATATCACCTCAGCTCCCCTAGAACACACGGGTAATATCACCTCCGCTCCATGAGAACACATGGGTAATATCACCTCAGCTCCATGAGAACACATGTGTAATACCTCCTCAGCTCCACAAGAACACGTGTAATATCTCCTGAGCTCCACGAGAATACATGTGTAATATCACCTCAGCTCCCCTAGAAAACACGGGTAATATCACCTCAGCTCCGCCAGAACACATGTGTAATATCACCTCAGCTCCCCTAGAAAACACGGGTAATATCACCTCAGCTCCATGAGAACACATGGGTAAAATCACCTCAGCTCCACGAGAACACATGTGTATTATCACCTCCGCTCCACGAGAACACATGGGTAATATCTCCTCAGCTCCCCTAGAACACACGGGTAATATCACCTCAGCTCCATGAGAACACACGTGTAATATCTCCTCAGCTCCACGAGAACACATAGGTAATATCACCTCAGCTCCACGAGAACACATGTGTAATATCACCTCAGCTCCCCTAGAACACATGGGTAATATCACCTCAGCTCCATGAGAACACATGTGTAATATCACCTCAGCTCACCTAGAACACGTGTAATATCACCTCAGCTCAACGAGAACACATGGGTAATATCACCTCAGCTCCGCCAGAACACATGTGTAATATCACCTCAGCTCCCCTAAAACACACGGGTAATATCACCTCAGCTCCACGAGAACACACGGGTAATATCACCTCAGCTCCACGAGAACACATAGGTAATATCACCTCAGCTCCACGAGAACACATGTGTAATATCACCTCAGCTTCACCGGAACACGTGTAATATCACCTCAGCTCCACCGGAACACGTGTAATATCACCTCAGCTCCCCTAGAACACGTGGGTAATATCACCTCAGCTCCACCAGAACACATGTGTAATATCACCTCAGCTCACCTAGAACACGTGTAATATCACCTCAGCTCCCCTAGAACACACGGGTAATATCACCTCCGCTCCATGAGAACACATGGGTAATATCACCTCAGCTCCATGAGAACACATGTGTAATATCTCCTCAGCTCCACGAGAACACATGTGAAATATCACCTCAGCTCCCCTAGAACACGTGGGTAATATCACCTCAGCTCCACCAGAACACATGTGTAATATCACCTCAGCTCACCTAGAACACGTGTAATATCACCTCAGCTCCCCTAGAACACACGGGTAATATCACCTCCGCTCCATGAGAACACATGGGTAATATCACCTCAGCTCCATGAGAACACATGTGTAATATCACCTCAGCTCCCCTAGAACACATGGGTAATATCACCTCAGCTCCACGAGAACACATGTGTAATATCACCTCAGCTCCCCTAGAACACATGGGTAACATCACCTCAGCTCCACGAGAACACATGGGTAATATCACCTCAGCTCCACGAGAACACATGTGTAATATCACCTCAGCTTCACAGGAACACGTGTAATATCACCTCAGCTCCCCTAGAACAAATGTGTAATATCACCTCAGCTCCATGAGAACACATGTGTAATATCACCTCAGCTCCATGAGAACACACGGGTAATATCTCCTCAGCTCCACGAGAACACGTGTAATATCTCCTCAGCTCCATGAGAACACATGGGTAATATCACCTCAGCTCCATGAGAACACATGGGTAATATCTCCTCAGCTCCATGAGAACACATGTGTAATATCACCTCAGCTCCATGAGAACACATGGGTAATATCTCCTCAGCTCCATGAGAACACATGGGTAATATCTCCTCAGCTCCATGAGAACACGTGTAATATCACCTCAGCTCCATGAGAACACATGGGTAATATCTCCTCAGCTCCATGAGAACACATGGGTAATATCACCTCAGCTCCATGAGAACACATGGGTAATATCACCTCAGCTCCATGAGAACACATGTGTAATACCTTCTCAGCTCCACAAGAACACGTGTAATATCTCCTGAGCTCCACGAGAACACATGGGTAATATCACCTCAGCTCCGCCAGAACACATGTGTAATATCACCTCAGCTCCCCTAGAACACATGGGTAACATCACCTCAGCTCCACGAGAACACATGTGTAATATCACCTCAGCTCCCCTAGAACACACGGGTAATATCTCCTCAGCTCCATGAGAACACGTGTAATATTTCCTCAGCTCCAAGAGAACACATGGGTAATATGACCTCAGCTCCCCTAGAACACACGGGTAATATCTCCTCAGCTCCATGAGAACACATGTGTAATATCACCTCAGCTCCATGAGAACACATGGGTAATATCTCCTCAGCTCCATGAGAACACGTGTAATATCACCTCAGCTCCATGAGAACACATGGGTAATATCTCCTCAGCTCCATGAGAACACATGGGTAATATCTCCTCAGCTCCACGAGAACACGTGTAATATCTCCTCAGCTCCACGAGAACACATGTGTAATATCACCTCAGCTCCGCCAGAACACATGTGTAATATCACCTTAGCTCCCCTAGAACACACGGGTAATATCACCTCAGCTCCATGAGAACACACGGGTAATATCACCTCAGCTCCACGAGAACACGTGTAGTATCACCTCCGCTCCACAAGAACACATGGGTAATATCACCTCAGCTCCCCTAGAACACACGGGTAATATCACCTCAGCTCCATGAGAACACACGTGTAATATCTCCTCAGCTTCACGAGAACACATAGGTAATATCACCTCCGCTCCACGAGAACACGTGTAATATCACCTCAGCTCCATCGGAACACGTGTAATATCACCTCAGCTCCCCTAGAACACGTGGGTAATATCACCTCAGCTCCACCAGAACACATGTGTAATATCACCTCAGCTCCCCTAGAACACGTGTGTAATATCACCTCAGCTCACGAGAACACATGGGTAATATCACCTCAGCTCCATGAGAACACATGTGTAATATCACCTCAGCTCCATGAGAACATAAGTGTAATATCTCCTCAGCTTCACCGGAACACATGTGTAATATCTCCTCAGCTCCCCTAGAACACATGGGTAATATCACCTTAGCTCCCCTAGAACACATGGGTAATATCTCCTCAGCTCCACGAGAACACACGGGTAATATCTCCTCAGCTCCCCTAGAACACACGGGTAATATCACCTCAGCTCCACGAGAACACATGTGAAATATCACCTCAGCTTCACCAGAACACATGTGTAATATCACCTCAGCTCCACCGGAACACGTGTAATATCACCTCAGCTCCCCTAGAACACATGGGTAATATCACCTCAGCTCCCCGAGAACAAGTGTAATATTTCCTCAGCTCCATGAGAACACATGGGTAATATGACCTCAGCTCCCCTAGAACACATGGGTAATATCACCTCAGCTCCCCTAGAAGGCACGGGTAATATCTCCTCAGCTGCATGAGAACACATGTGTAATATCACCTCAACTCCATGAGAACACGTGTAATATCACCTCAGCTCCATGAGAACACATGGGTAATATCACCTCCGCTCCATGAGAACACATGGGTAATATCACCTCAGCTCCACCAGAACACATGGGTAATATCTCCTCAGCTCCATGAGAACACATGGGTAATATCACCTCAGCTCCATGAGAACACATGGGTAATATCACCTCAGCTCCACCGGAACACATGGGTAATATCTCCTCAGCTCCACCAGAACACATGGGTAATATCACCTCAGCTCCATGAGAACACATGGGTAATATCACCTCAGCTCCCCTAGAACACATGGGTAATATCTCCTCAGCTCCACCAGAACACATGGGTAATATCACCTCAGCTCCATGAGAACACATGGGTAATATCACCTCAGCTCCCCTAGAACACATGTGTAATATCTCCTCAGCTCCATGAGAACACATGGGTAATATCACCTCAGCTCCACCAGAACACATGTGTAATATCTCCTCAGCTCCATGAGAACACATGGGTAATATCACCTCAGCTCCATGAGAACACATGTGTAATATCACTTCAGCTCCATGAGAACACATGGGTAACATCACCTCAGCTCCATGAGAACACATGGGTAATATCACCTCAGCTCCATGAGAACACATGTGTAATATCTCCTCAGTTCCATGAGAACACATGGGTAATATCTCCTCAGCTCCATGAGAACACATGTGTAATATCACCTCAGCTCCATGAGAACACATGGGTAATATCACCTCAGCTCCATGAGAACACATGTGTAATATCTCCTCAGCTCCATGAGAACACATGTGTAATATCACCTCAGCTCCATGAGAACACATGTGTAATATCACCTCAGCTCCATGAGAACACATGGGTAATATCACCTCAGCTTCATGAGAACACATGTGTAATATCTCCTCAGTTCCATGAGAACACATGGGTAATATCTCCTCAGCTCCATGAGAACACATGTGTAATATCACCTCAGCTCCATGAGAACACATGTGTAATATCACCTCAGCTCCATGAGAACACATGTGTAATATCTCCTCAGCTCCATGAGAACACATGTGTAATATCACCTCAGCTCCATGAGAACACACGGGTAATATCTCCTCAGCTCCACGAGAACACGTGTAATATCTCCTGAGCTCCATGAGAACACATGGGTAATATCACCTCAGCTCCATGAGAACACATTGGTAATATCACCTCAGCTCCACGAGAACACATGTGTAATATCACCTAAGCTCCCTTAGAACACATGGGTAATATCTCCTCAGCTCCACGAGAACACGTGTAATATAACCTCAGCTCCCCTAGAACACACGGGTAATATCACCTCAGCTCCACGAAAACACATGTGAAATATCACCTCAGCTCCACCGGAACACGTGTAATATCACCTCAGCTCCCCTAGAACACATGGGTAATATCACCTCAGCTCCCCTAGAACACATGGGTAATATCACCTCAGCTCCACGAGAACACATGTGAAATATCACCTCAGCTTCACCAGAACACATGTGTAATATCACCTCAGCTCCACCGGAACACGTGTATTATCACCTCAGCCCCCCTAGAACACACGGGTAATATCACCTCAGCTCCACGAGAACACGTGTAATATCTCCTCAGCTCCATGAGAACACACGTGTAATATCTCCTCAGCTCCACGAGAACACATGGGTAATATCACCTCAGCTACATGAGAACACATGTGTAATATCACCTCAGCTCCATGAGAACACATGTGTAATATCACCTCAGCTCCATGAGAACACACAGGTAATATCTCCTCAGCTCCACCAGAACACATGGGTAATATCTCCTCAGCTCCATGAGAACACATGTGTAATATCACCTCAGCTCCATGAGAACACATGTGTAATATCACCTCAGCTCCATGAGAACACATGGGTAATATCACCTCAGCTTCATGAGAACACATGTGTAATATCTCCTCAGTTCCATGAGAACACATGGGTAATATCTCCTCAGCTCCATGAGAACACATGTGTAATATCACCTCAGCTCCATGAGAACACATGTGTAATATCACCTCAGCTCCATGAGAACACATGTGTAATATCTCCTCAGCTCCATGAGAACACACGGGTAATATCTCCTCAGCTCCACGAGAACACGTGTAATATCTCCTGAGCTCCATGAGAACACATGGGTAATATCACCTCAGCTCCATGAGAACACATGGGTAATATCACCTCAGCTCCACGAGAACACATGTGTAATATCACCTAAGCTCCCTTAGAACACATGGGTAATGTCTCCTCAGCTCCACGAGAACACGTGTAATATAACCTCAGCTCCCCTAGAACACACGGGTAATATCACCTCAGCTCCATGAGAACACACGGGTAATATCACCTCAGCTCCACGAAAACACATGTGAAATATCACCTCAGCTCCACCGGAACACGTGTAATATCACCTCAGCTCCCCTAGAACACACGGGTAATATCACCTCAGCTCCACGAGAACACATGTGAAATATCACCTCAGCTTCACCGGAACACGTGTATTATCACCTCAGCTCCCCTAGAACACATGGGTAATATCACCTCAGCTCCACGAGAACACGTGTAATATCTCCTCAGCTCCATGAGAACACACGTGTAATATCTCCTCAGCTCCACGAGAACACATGGGTAATATCACCTCAGCTACATGAGAACACATGTGTAATATCACCTCAGCTCCATGAGAACACACGGTTAATATCCCCTCAGCTCCACGAGAACACGTGTAATATCTCCTCAGCTCCATGAGAACACATGGGTAATATCACCTCAGCTCCATGAGAACACATGGGTAATATCAACTCAGCTCCCCTAGAACACATGGGTAATATCACCTCAGCTCCACGAGAACACATGGGTAATATCACCTCAGCTCCACGAGAACACGTGTAATATCACCTCAGCTCCCCTAGAACACATGGGTAATATCTCCTCAGCTCCACGAGAACACGTGTAATATCTCCTCAGCTCCATGAGAACACATGGGTAATATCACCTCAGCTCCATGAGAACACGTGTAGTATTTCCTCAGCTCCAAGAGAACACATGGGTAATATGACCTCAGCTCCCCTAGAACACACGGGTAATATCTCCTCAGCTCCATGAGAACACATGTGTAATATCACCTCAGCTCCACGAGAACACATGTGAAATATCACCTCAGTTTCACCAGAACACATGTGTAATATCACCTCAGCTCCACCGGAACACGTGTAATATCACCTCAGCTCCCCTAGAACACACGGGTAATATCTCCTCAGCTCCATGAGAACACAAGGGTAATATCACCTCAGCTCCACGAGAACACGTGTAATATCTCCTCAGCTCCATGAGAACACATGTGTAATATCACCTCAGCTCCATGAGAACACACGTGTAATATCACCTCAGCTCCCCTAGAATACACGGGTAATATCTCCTCAGCTCCATGAGAACACACGTGTAATATCACCTCAGCTCCCCTAGAACACACGGGTAATATCACCTCAGCTCCATGAGAACACACGGGTAATATCTCCTTAGCTCCATGAGAACACACGGGTAATATCACCTCAGCTGCATGAGAACACACGGGTAATATCACCTCAGCTCCATGAGAACACACGTGTAATATCACCTCAGCTCCATGAGAACACACGTGTAATATCACCTCAGCTCCATGAGAACACACGTGTAATATCTCCTCAGCTCCATGAGAACACATAGGTAATATCACCTCAGCTCCACGAGAACACATGGATAATATCACCTCAGCTCCACGAGAACACATGGGTAATATCACCTCAGCTCCATGAGAACACACGTGTAATATCACCTCAGCTCCATGAGAACACATGTGTAATATCACCTCAGCTCCATGAGAACACATGTGTAATATCACCTCAGCTCCATGAGAACACATGGGTAATATCACCTCAGCCCAACCGGAACACATGTGTAATATCACCTCAGCTCCATGAGAACACATGGGTAATATCACCTCAGCTCCATGAGAACACATGGGTAATATCACCTCAGCTCCATGAGAACATATGGGTAATATCACCTCAGCTCCATGAGAACACATGTGTAATATCAACTCAGCTCCATGAGAACACATGTGTAATATCTCCTCAGCTCCATGAGAACACATGTGTAATATCACCTCAGCTCCATGAGAACACATGGGTAATATCACCTCAGCTCCATGAGAACACATGGGTAATATCACCTCAGCTCCATGAGAACACATGGGTAATATCACCTCAGCTCCATGAGAACACATGGGTAATATCACCTCAGCTCCCCAAGAACACATGGGTAATATCACCTCAGCTCCCCTAGAACACATGGGTAATATCACCTCAGCTCCACGAGAACACATGGGTAATATCACCTCAGCTCCATGAGAACACATGTGTAATATCACCTCAGCTCCCCTAGAACACATGGGTAATATCACCTCAGCTCCCCTAGAACATATGGGTAATATCACCTCAGCTCCCCTAGAACACATGGGTAATATCACCTCAGCTCCATGAGAACACATGTGTAATATCACCTCAGCTCCACCAGAACACATGTGTAATATCACCTCAGCTCCATGAGAACACATGTGTAATATCACCTCAGCTCCATGAGAACACATGTGTAATATCACCTCAGCTCCATGAGAACACATGTGTAATATCACCTCAGCTCCACCAGAACACATGTGTAATTTCACCTCAGCTCCACCAGAACACATGGGTAATATCTCCTCAGCTCCATGAGAACACACGTGTAACATCACCTCAGCTCCACCAGAACATATGTGTAATATCACCTCAGCTCCACCAGAACACATGTGTAATATCACCTCAGCTCCACCAGAACACATGGGTAATATCTCCTCAGCTCCATGAGAACACACGTGTAACATCACCTCAGTTCCACCAGAACACATGGGTAATATCTCCTCAGCTGCATGAGAACACACGTGTAACATCACCTCAGCTCCACCAGAACACACGGGTAATATCACCTCAGCTCCACCGGAACACATAGATGAAACTAATGGCCTTAAATTAAGTGCAACTCCCATCACATTATTGCTAGTTAAAATCTCAGATGGACAGAAGAACAGCCAATCCCATCTCACCTCAGCTCCACGAGAACACATGGGTAATATCACCTCAGCTCCATGAGAACACATGTGTAATATCACCTCAGCTCCATGAGAACACATGTGTAATATCACCTCAGCTCCATGAGAACACATGGGTAATATCACCTCAGCTCCACCGGAACACATGGGTAATATCACCTCAGCCCAACCGGAACACATGTGTAATATCACCTCAGCTCCATGAGAACACATGGGTAATATCACCTCAGCTCCATGAGAACACATGGGTAATATCACCTCAGCTCCATGAGAACATATGGGTAATATCACCTCAGCTCCATGAGAACACATGTGTAATATCAACTCAGCTCCATGAGAACACATGTGTAATATCTCCTCAGCTCCATGAGAACACATGTGTAATATCACCTCAGCTCCATGAGAACACATGGGTAATATCACCTGAGCTCCATGAGAACACATGGGTAATATCACCTCAGCTCCATGAGAACACATGGGTAATATCACCTCAGCTCCATGAGAACACATGGGTAATATCACCTCAGCTCCCCAAGAACACATGGGTAATATCACCTCAGCTCCCCTAGAACACATGGGTAATATCACCTCAGCTCCACGAGAACACATGGGTAATATCACCTCAGCTCCATGAGAACACATGTGTAATATCACCTCAGCTCCCCTAGAACACATGGGTAATATCACCTCAGCTCCCCTAGAACATATGGGTAATATCACCTCAGCTCCCCTAGAACACATGGGTAATATCACCTCAGCTCCATGAGAACACATGTGTAATATCACCTCAGCTCCACCAGAACACATGTGTAATATCACCTCAGCTCCATGAGAACACATGTGTAATATCACCTCAGCTCCATGAGAACACATGTGTAATATCACCTCAGCTCCATGAGAACACATGTGTAATATCACCTCAGCTCCACCAGAACACGTGTAATTTCACCTCAGCTCCACCAGAACACATGGGTAATATCTCCTCAGCTCCATGAGAACACACGTGTAACATCACCTCAGCTCCACCAGAACACATGTGTAATATCACCTCAGCTCCACCAGAACACATGTGTAATATCACCTCAGCTCCACCAGAACACATGGGTAATATCTCCTCAGCTCCATGAGAACACACGTGTAACATCACCTCAGCTCCACCAGAACACATGGGTAATATCTCCTCAGCTGCATGAGAACACACGTGTAACATCACCTCAGCTCCACCAGAACACATGGGTAATATCTCCTCAGCTGCATGAGAACACACGTGTAACATCACCTCAGCTCCACCAGAACACACGGGTAATATCACCTCAGCTCCACCGGAACACATAGATGAAACTAATGGCCTTAAATTAAGTGCAACTCCCATCACATTATTGCTAGTTAAAATCTCAGATGGACAGAAGAACAGCCAATCCCATCTCACCTTTCACAAGACTCGTGTCTCTACCAATAGCGGAGAGGAGTAACGCCTGGAGGACAAGGCAGGAGAGGCGCAAACTCAGAGCAGTCCCCGGCAGTGACTTGATGGACCTGGAGGAGAGGATAGAGGACAATGAGCGGACATGACAGACGAAGAGCCTGACCACACCTCTGTGTTCCACATACATTGCCTTGAGACCCTCATGTATCTAGAATGGGCTGCACTTTTCCCAATGCATTGTTCACATCTGTACACGGTGTTAGTAGACTGAGGTTCTGTTCAGAAGGAATACTAATGCAGCGCACCGCACCGGTGCGCATAGGATCAGTAGGTAGGAACCCCCCCGCGCGGGATCAGTAGGTAGGATCCATTCCCTGCGCGGGATCAGTAGGCAGGACCCCCCCGTGCGGGATTAGTAGGTAGGAGCCCCTCCCTGCGCGGGATCAGTAGGCAGGACCCCCCCGTGCAGGATCAGTAGGTAGGAGCCCCTCCCCACGCGGGATCAGTAGGCAGGACCCCCCCCCCCCGCGCGGGATCAGTAGGTAGGAGCCCCCCCGCGGAACCACTAGGAACCCGCGGAAACACTAGGTAGGAGCCCCCTCCCCGCACGGGATCAGTAGGTAGGAGCCCCTCCCCGCGCGGGATCAGTAGGTAGGAGCCCCCCCCACGTGGGATCAGTAGGTAAGAGCCCCTACGCGTGGGATCAGTAGGTAAGAGCCCCCCTCCCCGCGCGGGATCAGTAGGTAGGAGCCCCTCTCCGCTCGGGATCAGTAGGTAGGAGCCCCTCCCCGCGCGGGATCAGTAGGTAGGAGCCCCCCCCCACGTGGGATCAGTAGGTAAGAGCCCCTACGCGTGGGATCAGTAGGTAAGAGCCCCCCTCCCCGCGCGGGATCAGTAGGTAGGAGTCCCTCCCCGCGCGGGATCAGTAGGTAGGAGCCCCCCCCCACGTGGGATCAGTAGGTAAGAGCCCCTACGCGTGGGATCAGTAGGTAAGAGCCCCCCCCCGCAGCATCAGTAGGTAGGAGCCCCCCCCCCCGTGCGGGATCAGTAGGTAGGAGCTCCCCTTGCGCAGGACCAGTAGGTAGGAGCCGCTCCCAGGATTCCGCTTCTTTCAGCCACCGATTGTCTAGTCTGTGAGAGTGATCGGGGTTACTTTATAGCCTCCTGATCACACATTCAGTGTAATACCGGGAAGTGGCCAGCGGGTGGTGCACTGGGATCTCTGCTGTTCACAGGAATAGACACCAACACAATGTCACCACACCCGGCGCAGAAACCCCTCCTGAGCTGTGCAGGGCGGCGTCCCCGCTGCATCCCGGACTTCCCGTAGTTGGGTGAGTAGGTAGTGTTGGGTGGGGGGGATGGGAAGGATGTTGGGTAGGTAGTGTTGGGTGGGGGGGATGAAAAGGATGTTGGGTAGGTAGTGTTGGGTGGGGGGGATGGGAAGGATGTTGGGTAGGTAGTGTTGGGTGGGGGGGATGGGAAGGATGTTGGGTAGGTAGTGTTGGGTGGGGGGGATGGGAAGGATGTTGGGTAGGTAGTGTTGGGTGGGGGGATGGATAGGTAGTGTTGGGTAGGTAGTTGGGTGAGTAGGTAGTGTTGGGTAGGGGGATGGGTAGGTAGTGTTGGGTGGGGGGATGGATAGGTAGTGTTGGGTAGGTAGTTGGGTGAGTAGGTAGTGTTGGGTAGGGGGATGGGTAGGTAGTGTTGGGTAGGGGGATGGGTAGGTAGTTGGGTGGGTAGCTAGTGTTGGGTGGGGGGATGGGTAGGTAGTTGGGTGGGTAGGTAGTGTTGGGTAGGGGGATGGGTAGGTAGTGTTGGGTAGGGGGATGGGTAGGTAGTTGGGTGGGTAGCTAGTGTTGGGTGGGGGGATGGGCAGGTAGTGTTGGGTAGGGGGATGGGTAGGTAGTTGGGTGGGTAGGTAGTGTTGGGTAGGGGGATGGGTAGGTAGTGTTAGGTAGGTAGTGTTGGGTGGGGGGATGGGTAGGTAGTTGGGTGGGTAGGTAGTGTTAGGTAGGTAGTGTTGGGTGGGGGGATTGGTAGGTAGTGTTGGGTAGGTAGTTGGGTGGGCAGGTAGTGTTGGGTGGGGGGGTGGGTAGGTAGTTGGGTGGGCAGGTAGTGTTGGGTGGGGGGATGGGTGGGTAGGTAGTATTGGGTAGGGGGATGGGTAGGTAGTTGGGTGGGTAAGTAGTGTTAGGTAGGTAGTGTTGGGTGGGGGGATGGGTAGGTAGTGTTGGGTAGGGGGATGGGTAGGTAGTGTTGGGTAGGTAGTTGGGTGGGCAGGTAGTGTTGGGTGGGGGGATGGGTGGGTAGGTAGGTAGTGTTGGGTGGGTAGGTAGTTGGGTAGGTAGGTAGTGTTGGGTGGGGGGATGGGTAGGTAGTTAGGTAGGTAGTGTTGGGTGGGGGGATGGGTAGGTAGGTAGTGTTGGGTAGGTAGGGGGATGGGTAGTTTGATCTCACCTTAGGGCTCCTCCCCCTCACTCAGTCAGCAGGTCGGGGAGGCGTGGTTTGTGAGCGGTTAGGTCAGTGGGCGGGGCTCACACAGATAGTCAGTGGTCATTGGAGGACACGGCGATGCTCAGCCTCCCGCCCCCTGCAATTGCTTCCGGGGTCACATCCCCTTCCTTCTGGCCTAGTGAATGTAGGAGGAGTACAGGTCAGTTAGCCCCGCCCTCCGGCCGCAAGTCTGAGGAGAGAGATTGGTGTGTTGTGTACGGGGTATACCGTGTGATGAGGTGGGAGGGGAGGCCGGGTACATGTGTGGGGGAGGGGAGAGGTCATTGTACCGTCCTTATGTTCGGGGCGCCCCCTGCCTGGAGTCTTCCTCGGAGATCGGAGAATCCCGCCCGAGTTTGTATCAGATTGTAGTAGCGCGGACAGCGCCCTCTGCTGGTGTAGCGGCATCCTGACGTGTCTCCCCCACTAGAGCAGGGCCCCTGTAGAGGTTGTTCAGGGCCCCTGCAGAGGTTGCTCGGGGTTCCTGGAGCATTTTGTGCCCCTCTGACCCCAGTCATGTCCGTGTCCTGTGAGGAGATGTATCCTGAGTTGTACACTATATTGCCCCCATTATAGGTCTCCTGTGTGACTTCAGGTTGGGGGTCTCCTGTGTGACTTCAGGTTGGGGGTCTCCTGTGTGACTTCAGGTTGGGGGTCTCCTGTGTGACTTCAGGTTGGGGGTCTCCTGTGTGACTTCAGGTTGGGGGTCTCCTGTGTGACTTCAGGTTGGGGGTCTCCTGTGTGACTTCAGGTTGGGGGTCTCCTGTGTGACTTCAGGTTGGGGGTCTCCAAACGAGACGTCTTAGATGAGATGCCGAGTCAGAATTGGTTAAGAGGTTCATTTATTACACTGCAGAGGAGATAACACCTCATGGGAGATGAATGTAATACATATATATCCGTGTCTCTAAGGTTCAACTATTCCATATATAGACATAACGTATAGGCGTGGTCAGACTGAGGGTCAGGCGTGGTCTAGGCGTGGTCGGACTGAGGGTCGGGCGTGGTCGGACTGGGGTCGGGCGTGGTCATTCTGAGGTTCAGGCGTAGTCTAGGCGTGGTTGGACTGGGTTCAGGCGTGGTCGGACTGAGTGTCGGGCGTGGTCGGACTGGGTTCATGCGTGGTTGTTCTGAGGTTCAGGCGTGGTCTAAGCGTGGTTTTATGGGTTTCATCCAATCAAATTTCATCTGCAATCTCGGAGTTAAATGGAGGTTAATAGTTCAGTCGGAGATGGACTGTTGCGGGTTCAAGCTGCTTTGACCATAAGATGCTTTTCTTAAACTTGAAAGAGGAAGTTACCGTTTGAAATCCGTCCGACTCCGACATCAAATCACATTTCCTGAGAAGAAACAGAAGGAAGAGCAGCAAAAATACTGATAACTATATATATATATATTGGAACATTCCTTTACCAGACCCCTATATTCCTACGCCCCTCCCTTCCCACACATGACCTTTAATGGCCCCCCAGTCTTAGTCCGTAGGGTTCAATATTGATTGGCCCCGCCCTTCCCACACATGACCTTTAATGGCCCCCCAGTCTTAGTCCGTAGGGTTCAATATTGAGTTGGCCCCGCCCTTTCCACACACATGACCTTTAATGGCCCCCCCAGTCTTAGTCCGTAGGGTCCAATATTGAGTTGGCCCCGCCCTTTGCACACACATGACCTTTAATGGCCCCCCAGTCTTAGTCCGTAGGGTACAATATTGAGTTGGCCCCACCCTTTCCACACACATGACCTTTAATGGCCCCCCAGTCTTAGTCCGTAGGGTTCAGTATTGAGTTGGCCCCGCCCTACCCACACACGTGACCTGTAATGGCCCCCCAGTCTTAGTCCGTAGGGTACAATATTGAGTTGGCCCCGCCCTTTGCAGCTATAACAGCTTCAGCTTTTCTGGTAAGGCCGTCCACAAGGTTTAGGAGGGTGTCTATGGGAAGGTTGGACCATTCTTCCAGAAGCACATTTGTCAGGTCAGGCACTGATGTCGGGGGAGGAGGCACTGATGTCGGGGGAGGAGGCCTGGCTCGCAGTCTCCGCTCTAATTCATCCCAAAGGTGTTCTATGGGGTTGAGGTCAGGACTCTGTGCAGGACAGTCAAGTTCCTCCACCCCAAACTGGCTCCTCCATGTCTTTATGGACCATGCTTTGTGCACTGGTGGGCAGTCATGTTGGAACAGGAAGGGGCCATCCCCAAACTCCTCCCACAAAGTTGGGAGCATGAAATCGTCCAAAATGTCACCTTAAGAGTTCCCTTCACTGGAACTAGGGGGCCAACCCAACCCCTGAGGAACAACCCCACACCATAATCCCCCCTCCACCAAACGTTACACTTGGCACAGTGCAGTCAGGCAAGTCCCTTTATATAGGGTGTCTCTCATGTACCTGTTCGCTCCCCTGTGACACTGAGATCTGAATTTGGTTCTTTTGGCTCTTCAAAGACTGGCCTTTAAACTCATTGAGGATATTCCCCTTTCCACTTTGACAAGGTGGCACTTCTTGTCATCACCTTTGTGAGGTGAGTGTCTGAGCTGGTGGCTTTATCCTGTAAAGAACTCCTTCTGGTCCTACACAAGGACAAGGTGGTGCTGAGGCCCAGAACGTCCTTCTTACCTAAGGTAGTTGTGGCCTTTCACCGCAATCAGGACACGGTCCTTCCATTCCTGTGGCCGACTCTAGTTCACCAGACGGAGATCTCCCTCCAATGACTGGATGTAGCTTGTGCTGTGAGAGATTCCCTCCTTCACCAAGCCTGAACCTCTCTTGGTCCTTCTTGATGGTCTACAAGATCTGTAATTCCTGTGGCCGACTCTAGTTCACCAGACGGAGATCTCCCTCCAATGACTGGATGTAGCTTGTGCTGTGAGAGATTCCCTCACAGCCGCTTCCTCCTTCACCAAGACTGACCCTCTCTTGGTCCTTCTTGATGGTCTACAAGATCTGTAATTCCTGTGGCCGACTCTAGTTCACCAGACGGAGATCTCCCTCCAATGACTGGATGTAGCTTGTGCTGTGAGAGATTCCCTCCTTCACCAAGCCTGAACCTCTCTTGGTCCTTCTTGATGGTCTACAAGATCTGTAATTCCTGTGGCCGACTCTAGTTCACCAGACGGAGATCTCCCTCCAATGACTGGATGTAGCTTGTGCTGTGAGAGATTCCCTCCTTCACCAAGCCTGAACCTCTCTTGGTCCTTCTTGATGGTCTTCAAGATCTGTAATTGCCTGTTGGGCTTCCCAGAAATAGGTTGTTTCAGATTTGCAGGTCTGCTCCCTGAAGTTGTGTTCCCACGTTCTCCAGACTTGGTGGATGTTTAGATCCCATCTGATGCCACCTTTGAGCTGCAGGTTGTCCCCAGTTCTATTTTCTTGTGAACCTGTTCATGTGTTGCATGCGTGTTGCCTAATCCTCAGCTGGACTGCTCCGGACTTGCAGACAGAATGGGATTTTCCTGTGTCCTTCAGTAGAAGAGATAGAAATTAGGATTTGTGGACCGATGTACATTTTGTATTCTTGTAGTCCATAGAAGGACAAAGTCCCACCTTCTGTGTTCTTTACTAAATGTGACATTTTGGTCTCAGGAGAGTTGATCCTGGGCTGGCCCACAATGTTTTGTTTGTCCAATCCTCCTGTAGGCAGACGTATACCCAACAGTATATAACTTCCTGTGTCCCTTCGGGCCCTTTCACACGGGCGTTACGTTTTTTTTCATCAGTTCAGTCATGTTTTTTCAAAGAAAATACGGATCAGTTTACATCAGTTTGTTTACATCCTTTAGCAATGCAGAAACATGTATGTTCGTTTACATTCTTTAGCAATGCAGAAACATGTATGTTCGTTTACTTTTTCATCCATTCTGGGCTATTTTATGGAGGAAAAATAGGATTTTATTCCTTTCAAAAAAACAGATGTAAATGGATGATCAGCCATGTACATCCGCTAGCCCAGGGCCTAAAATCTCAAGTCTAGACCTCCTAGCCAAGCAAAAACCTTACTCTCCACCAGGTGCCCCACCCAACCTTGCCTAGGTCCACCTCCAACCCCACCCCAGGCCCGCCCCCAACCACGCCCCCTTAAAGCTTATGAAATTACATTTTTCTTTAGAATAAGGAGTCCAAAATATAAAAAACAACAATTATAACATAACTTTATTATGTCATCTGAAACATAACAGCAATAGCTTAACAGAGTCCAGAGGGCAAGTGGGTAACATAAAGCAATGTAAACACATAAAATGAAAATGTGTCCCCATCAGAGTCCTCCTTTACATCAGGTGTCCCCCTTTACATCAGGTGTCCCCATCAGAGCCCCCCTTTACATCAGGTGTCCCCATCAGAGTCCCCCTTTACATCAGGTGTCCCCATCAGAGCCCCCCTTTACATCAGGTGTCCCCATCAGAGCCCCCCTTTACATCAGGTGTCCCCATCAGAGCCCCCCTTTACATCAGGTGTCCCCATCAGAGCCCCCCTTTACATCAGGTGTCCCCATCAGAGCCCCCCTTTACATCAGGTGTCCCCATCAGAGCCCCCCTTTACATCAGGTGTCCCCATCAGAGCCCCCCTTTACATCAGGTGTCCCCATCAGAGCCCCCCTTTACATCAGGTGTCCCCATCAGAGCCCCCCTTTACATCAGGTGTCCCCATCAGAGCCCCCCTTTACATCAGGTGTCCCCATCAGAGTCCCCCTTTACATCAGGTGTCCCCATCAGAGCCCCCCTTTACATCAGGTGTCCCCATCAGAGCCCCCCTTTACATCAGGTGTCCCCATCAGAGCCCCCCTTTACATCAGGTGTCCCCATCAGAGCCCCCCTTTACATCAGGTGTCCCCATCAGAGTCCCCCTTTACATCAGGTGTCCCCATCAGAGCCCCCCTTTACATCAGGTGTCCCCATCAGAGCCCCCCTTTACATCTGGTGTCCCCATCAGAGCCCCCCTTTACATCAGGTGTCCCCATCAGAGTCCCCCTTTACATCAGGTGTCCCCATCAGAGCCCCCCTTTACATCAGGTGTCCCCATCAGAGTCCCCCTTTACATCAGGTGTCCCCATCAGAGTCCCCCTTTACATCAGGTGTCCCCATCAGAGTCCCCCTTTACATCAGGTGTCCCCATCAGAGTCCCCCTTTACATCAGGTGTCCCCATCAGAGTCCCCCTTTACATCAGGTGTCCCCAATAGATTCTCCCTTTACATCAGGTGTCCCCATCAGAGCCCCCCTTTACATCAGGTGTCCCCATCAGAGCCCCCCTTTACATCAGGTGTCCCCATCAGAGCCCCCCTTTACATCTGGTGTCCCCATCAGAGCCCCCCTTTACATCAGGTGTCCCCATCAGAGCCCCCCTTTACATCTGGTGTCCCCATCAGAGCCCCCCTTTACATCTGGTGTCCCCATCAGAGTCCCCCTTTACATCAGGTGTCCCCATCAGAGTCCCCCTTTACATCAGGTGTCCCCATCAGAGTCCCCCTTTACATCAGGTGTCCCCATCAGAGTCCCCCTTTACATCAGGTGTCCCCATCAGAGTCCCCCTTTACATCAGGTGTCCCCATCAGAGTCCCCCTTTACATCAGGTGTCCCCATCAGAGTCCCCCTTTACATCAGGTGTCCCCATCAGAGTCCCCCTTTACATCAGGTGTCCCCAATAGATTCTCCCTTTACATCAGGTGTCCCCATCAGAGCCCCCCTTTACATCAGGTGTCCCCATCAGAGCCCCCCTTTACATCAGGTGTCCCCATCAGAGCCCCCCTTTACATCTGGTGTCCCCATCAGAGCCCCCCTTTACATCTGGTGTCCCCATCAGAGCCCCCCTTTACATCAGGTGTCCCCATCAGAGCCCCCCTTTACATCAGGTGTTCCCATCAGAGTCCCCCTTTACATCAGGTGTCCCCATCAGAGTCCCCCTTTACATCAGGTGTCCCCATCAGAGTCCCCCTTTACATCAGGTGTCCCCATCAGAGTCCCCCTTTACATCAGGTGTCCCCATCAGAGTCCCCCTTTACATCAGGTGTCCCCATCAGAGTCCCCCTTTACATCAGGTGTCCCCATCAGAGTCCCCCTTTACATCAGGTGTCCCCATCAGAGTCCCCCTTTACATCAGGTGTCCCCATCAGAGTCCCCCTTTACATCAGGTGTCCCCATCAGAGTCCCCCTTTACATCAGGTGTCCCCATCAGAGTCCCCCTTTACATCAGGTGTCCCCATCAGAGCCCCCCTTTACATCAGGTGTCCCCATCAGAGCCCCCCTTTACATCAGGTGTCCCCATCAGAGCCCCCCTTTACATCAGGTGTCCCCATCAGAGCCCCCCTTTACATCAGGTGTCCCCATCAGAGCCCCCCTTTACATCAGGTGTCCCCATCAGAGCCCCCCTTTACATCAGGTGTCCCCATCAGAGCCCCCCTTTACATCAGGTGTCCCCATCAGAGCCCCCCTTTACATCTGGTGTCCCCATCAGAGCCCCCCTTTACATCTGGTGTCCCCATCAGAGCCCCCTTTTACATCAGGTGTCCCCATCAGAGCCCCCTTTACATCAGGTGTCCCCATCAGAGTCCCCCTTTACATCAGGTGTCCCCATCAGAGTCCCCCTTTACATCAGGTGTCCCCAATAGATTCTCCCTTTACATCAGGTGTCCCCATCAGAGCCCCCCTTTACATCAGGTGTCCCCAGTAGATTCTCCCTTTACATCAGGTGTCCCCATCAGAGCCCCCCTTTACATCAGGTGTCCCCATCAGAGCCCCCCTTTACATCAGGTGTCCCCATTTGTGTAACCTCGCCCTTCCCCCTTGTACTCAGAGATCGTCTTGTGAATGCTGCTTCTCCTTTCCCTCCTTCGGTCATGTGATAAGTCACATGACAAGGGTGAGAGGAAGGACACTCTGCGTTCACTCCTTAGTGCCGGCTGTCTGTTGCCCGCTGCAGTCAGGAGGGAGGAGAAAGCCTAGTCCTCCCTCCAGCAAGTGTCAGCAGCTGCTCCCTGTGACAGGAGTGAAACTGCGGTCACTGAGGAGCGGCACCAGCAATGCACCACCCCCCCAACACAGTGCTTGGGGCAGGTTGGTGCTGCTGGTAGCACCCGCTCCCCACCCTCTGATGCGGCGCCTGGGACACCCTCGCCCCCATGCTATTTTCACTTGCCAAATGCGAGCAGGCGAGTGGAAATTTCAAGCCCTGCGCTAGTCATAGAAATACATGGGTGTCCGTTATTCTTCCTTAAACAGATAGAAAACAGACATATGGAACTCCCGTGTAAAAGGATCCTTAGTGGGCTCCAGGAAAGGAATCTTATAAATGTTCTATCGATATATTATCTACTCTTAATGTCGCCCTTTCACCAGACGCCTATTATATTGTCACATCATTATCTCGTTCTTCTCGATGTTGTCTTCCCACAGACAGTACTCCGCATAGTCGCTCCAGGAACAGGCAGCAATCCCAAAATGCAGCACATTCCTACACAGACCAGGACATGCTGCTCCGGAACCCAAACAACGACCTGGACGAAGTGGTCTGCTTATGGAAGAGAGGCTGTGTGGTGGCATCCATGGAGGAAGCTGTCACCAATGACTTTGGCTGTGTGGTGGCATCCATGGAGGAAGCTGTCACCAATGACTTTGGCTGTGTGGCGGCATCGATGGAGGAAGCTGTCACCAATGACTTTGGCTGTGTGGTGGCATCGATGGAGGAAGCTGTCACCAATGACTTTGGCTGTGTGGTGGCATCGATGGAGGAAGCTGTCACCAATGACTTTGGCTGTGTGGTGGCATCCATGGAGGAAGCTGTCACCACTGACTTTGGCTGTGTGGTGGCATCGATGGAGGAAGCTGTCACCAATGACTTTGGCTGTGTGGTGGCATCGATGGAGGAAGCTGTCACCAATGACTTTGGCTGTGTGGTGGCATCGATGGAGGAAGCTGTCACCAATGACTTTGGCTGTGTGGTGGCATCGATGGAGGAAGCTGTCACCAATGACTTTGGCTGTGTGGTGGCATCCATGGAGGGAGCTGTCACCAATGACTTTGGCTGTGTGGTGGCATCCATGGAGGGAGCTGTCACCAATGACTTTGGCTGTGTGGTGGCATCGATGGAGGAAGCTGTCACCAATGACTTTGGCTGTGTGGCGGCATCGATGGAGGGAGCTGTCACCAGTGACTTTGGCTGTGTGGTGGCATCGATGGAGGAAGCTGTCACCAATGACTTTGGCTGTGTGGTGGCATCGATGGAGGAAGCTGTCACCAATGACTTTGGCTGTGTGGTGGCATCGATGGAGGAAGCTGTCACCAATGACTTTGGCTGTGTGGTGGCATCCATGGAGGGAGCTGTCACCAATGACTTTGGCTGTGTGGCGGCATCCATGGAGGAAGCTGTCACCAATGACTTTGGCTGTGTGGTGGCATCGATGGAGGGAGCTGTCACCACTGACTTTGGCTGTGTGGTGGCATCGATGGAGGAAGCTGTCACCAATGACTTTGGCTGTGTGGTGGCATCGATGGAGGGAGCTGTCACCAATGACTTTGGCTGTGTGGTGGCATCGATGGAGGAAGCTGTCACCAATGACTTTGGCTGTGTGGTGGCATCGATGGAGGGAGCTGTCACCAATGACTTTGGCTGTGTGGTGGCATCGATGGAGGAAGCTGTCACCAATGACTTTGGCTGTGTGGTGGCATCGATGGAGGAAGCTGTCACCAGTGACTTTGGCTGTGTGGTGGCATCGATGGAGGAAGCTGTCACCAATGACTTTGGCTGTGTGGTGGCATCGATGGAGGGAGCTGTCACCAATGACTTTGGCTGGGGCTCCATCATCCCAGTGGTGATCTTACATCGGGTCTTCCAGGTCCTGGCGGACAGTGAGGGTGCGGTGCCCGCTCTGTGCAGGTGAGGACACGACAACAGGTGTGTCCTAAGTTGTCATCCTCTTCATCTCTTATCTCCCTGTGTCTTCTTTCATCTGCAGGATCTCCCAGGTGTGTCGACTATGGAGACAGGTAGCGTCCAGTCGGGACCTCTGGCGCCGCGTGACAGTCGCTGCTGGGTCCTTCCAGGCACCACAGATCCACCCAGAACCCAGAAAATGGTGCTGAAGACAATGGGGGCATTCATCCAGCAACGGTCAGTTCAGGTCTTCCTTTGTCTGGTTGTAGAATTGGGCAGCAGGAAGTGTGTTATCTGCAGATATCCACCAACCAGAAGACCCAAAACTTCCAAAATTAAGAGAATTTCCATCCCTTTACTTTTGACATTTTGGTGTCATATTTTTGGGGAATTAACCACTTGGCTTGCGGGCACTCCCCCCTCCCCCCTCCCCCCTTCCTGCCCAGGGCCACTTTTCAGTTTTCAGCGCTGTTGCACTTTGAATGACAATTGTATGGTCATGCAACACTCTACCCATTTTTATCATTTGTTTCACACAAATACAACTTTCTTTTGGTGGTATTTAATCGCCACTGGGGGGTTTTATTTATTTGCACTGTGTGACGGGAGTCACTTTGGGGGGGGGGGCCCATGTAACACAGCTCACTTTGGAGAGGTGGGGAGACCCCTGTCTCAGCTCCCCATATCCCTATTATGTGTAAGTCACCCTGTGCCTGTTAGGGGTACGGGGGTGATCTGTCCTGATATTGGGGGGGTTGTGGATTGTTTGGTGTCATGTGGTGCATCCCATTGTTCTATTGTGTGTCTTGCTTGGGAACAAACTATTATGGGATGTATGTGTATTGGCTTGCTGGGGGGTGTCTCCAGCAGCTCTCCCTCCTGATGTGACTGTCTGCTGGTGTGTCTCTTGTTACCAAATGTAGATTGCTCCGCCCTGTGTCATTATGCAGGGAGGGGGGATTGCACCGGTGCGGTGGGTCCCGGGTTCCTCCCGGTGCGGTGGGTCCCGGGTTCCTCCCGGTGCGGTGGGTCCCGGGTTCCTCCCGGTGCGGTGGGTCCCGGGTTCCTCCCGGTGCGGTGGGTCCCGGGTTCCTCCCGGAGCGGTGGGTCCCGGGTTCCTCCCGGAGCAGACAATGCCCGTCCTCATGTGGGGGGAGTATGCAGGCAGTTCCTGGAGGATGAAGGAATTGATACCATTGAATGGCCCCCACGCTCACCTGACCTAAATCCAATAGAACCCCTCTGGGATGTCATGTTTCGGTCCATCCGACGCCGCCAGGTTGCACCTCAGACTGTCCAGGAGCTCAGTGATGCCCTGGTCCAGATCTGGGAGGAAATCCCCCAGGACACCATCCGTGGTCTCATTAGGACCCTCCCCCGACATTGTCAGGCATGCATACAAACACGTGGGGGCCACACAGACTACTGAGGCCCATTCTGAGTTGCTGCAATGACATTTCACCAACATGGACTTGCCTGCTGCATCATTTCTTCACTTTGATTTTCGGGGTGTCTGTGAATTCAGTCCTCTGTAGGTCGATCATTTCCATCCAATGATGGGGCGTCCTTACGTTCCTCACCCATCCCCCGTCCATGTCAGTATAGAGATCCAGCAGGAGATTCCTCCCCATTGGGATCTGATGGGTTTGCAAAGTCTTCCTCTCATTGGTGTGAGGTGTGTGCGCCGCACAGTGAACATTTTTGTTGCACATATAGCAGTCATCTCTATAGCTGTGTCCGGGGTTTTTATTGATCAGTTATAGACATTAGTTTGGAATATTGACACCCATGTCCTCCCCTTCATTGCTGATGTCGGTCATTTTTATTTCTAGGCTTCCTCAGGTCTCTGACTTTTCCCTTCATCGATGGAAGAATTTGTTTCCTTTGTTGTGCAGGTAAGTGCATTCGTTTACACTCTGTCCCCAGGGGTTGAGGAGTGCCTCCCACCTATCCCTCGGTGCCATGGGTGCCTCCTGCCTCTCCCCAGATGCCACAGGACCCTCACACCTGTCCCTGAATGCCATAGGGACTTCTTGCAGGTCTCCACGGGTGCCTCGGGTTTCTCCTACCTCTTCCCAAATGACATGGGGCCCTTGCACCTGTACCTGGGTGCCATAATGACTTCCTACCTATCCCCACATTCCATGGGTGCCTTCCACCTTCCCCTGGGTGCCATGGTTTCCTGGGTGCCTGTCTTTCCCTAGATGCCACAGGGTCCTTGAACCTGGATGCCATTGGAACTCCCTGTCTGTCCCTGCAAGACATTGGAACTCCCTGTCTGTCCCTGCAAGACATTGGAAATCCCTGTCTGTCCCTGCAAGACATTGGAACTCCCTGTCTGTCCATGCAAGACATCGGAACTCCCTGTCTGTCCCTGCAAGACATTGGAACTCCCTGTCTGTCCATGCAGGACATCGGAGCTCCCTGTCTGTCCATGCAAGACATCGGAGCTCCCTGTCTGTCCATGCAGGACATCGGAGCTCCCTGTCTGTCCATGCAAGACATCGGAGCTCCCTGTCTGTCCATGCAAGACATCGGAGCTCCCTGTCTGTCCATGCAAGACATCGGAGCTCCCTGTCTGTCCATGCAAGACATCGGAACTCCCTGTCTGTCCATGCAAGACATCGGAGCTCCCTGTCTGTCCATGCAAGACATCGGAGCTCCCTGTCTGTCCATGCAAGACATCGGAGCTCCCTGTCTGTCCATGCAGGACATCGGAGCTCCCTGTCTGTCCATGCAAGACATCGGAGCTCCCTGTCTGTCCATGCAGGACATCGGAGCTCCCTGTCTGTCCATGCAGGACATCGGAGCTCCCTGTCTGTCCATGCAGGACATCGGAGCTCCCTGTCTGTCCATGCAGGACATCGGAGCTCCCTGTCTGTCCATGCAGGACATCGGAGCTCCCTGTCTGTCCATGCAGGACATCGGAGCTCCCTGTCTGTCCATGCAGGACATCGGAGCTCCCTGTCTGTCCATGCAGGACATCGGAGCTCCCTGTCTGTCCATGCAGGACATCGGAGCTCCCTGTCTGTCCATGCAGGACATCGGAGCTCCCTGTCTGTCCATGCAGGACATCGGAGCTCCCTGTCTGTCCATGCAGGACATCGGAGCTCCCTGTCTGTCCATGCAGGACATCGGAGCTCCCTGTCTGTCCATGCAGGACATCGGAGCTCCCTGTCTGTCCATGCAGGACATCGGAGCTCCCTGTCTGTCCATGCAGGACATCGGAGCTCCCTGTCTGTCCATGCAGGACATCGGAGCTCCCTGTCTGTCCATGCAGGACATCGGAGCTCCCTGTCTGTCCATGCAGGACATCGGAGCTCCCTGTCTGTCCATGCAGGACATCGGAGCTCCCTGTCTGTCCATGCAGGACATCGGAGCTCCCTGTCTGTCCATGCAGGACATCGGAGCTCCCTGTCTGTCCATGCAGGACATCGGAGCTCCCTGTCTGTCCATGCAGGACATCGGAGCTCCCTGTCTGTCCATGCAGGACATCGGAGCTCCCTGTCTGTCCATGCAGGACATCGGAGCTCCCTGTCTGTCCATGCAGGACATCGGAGCTCCCTGTCTGTCCATGCAGGACATCGGAGCTCCCTGTCTGTCCATGCAGGACATCGGAGCTCCCTGTCTGTCCATGCAGGACATCGGAGCTCCCTGTCTGTCCATGCAGGACATCGGAGCTCCCTGTCTGTCCATGCAGGACATCGGAGCTCCCTGTCTGTCCATGCAGGACATCGGAGCTCCCTGTCTGTCCATGCAGGACATCGGAGCTCCCTGTCTGTCCATGCAGGACATCGGAGCTCCCTGTCTGTCCATGCAGGACATCGGAGCTCCCTGTCTGTCCATGCAGGACATCGGAGCTCCCTGTCTGTCCATGCAGGACATCGGAGCTCCCTGTCTGTCCATGCAGGACATCGGAGCTCCCTGTCTGTCCATGCAGGACATCGGAGCTCCCTGTCTGTCCATGCAGGACATCGGAGCTCCCTGTCTGTCCATGCAGGACATCGGAGCTCCCTGTCTGTCCATGCAGGACATCGGAGCTCCCTGTCTGTCCATGCAGGACATCGGAGCTCCCTGTCTGTCCCTGCAGGACATCGGAGCTCCCTGTCTGTCCCTGCAGGACATCGGAGCTCCCTGTCTGTCCATGCAGGACATCGGAGCTCCCTGTCTGTCCCTGCAAGACATCGGAGCTCCCTGTCTGTCCCTGCAAGACATCGCAACTCCCTGTCTGTCCCTGCAAGACATCGCAACTCCCTGTCTGTCCCTGCAAGACATCGCAACTCCCTGTCTGTCCCTGCAAGACATCGCAACTCCCTGTCTGTCCCTGCAAGACATCGCAACTCCCTGTCTGTCCCTGCAAGACATCGCAACTCCCTGTCTGTCCCTGCAAGACATCGCAACTCCCTGTCTGTCCCTGCAAGACATCGCAACTCCCTGTCTGTCCCTGCAAGACATCGCAACTCCCTGTCTGTCCCTGCAAGACATCGCAACTCCCTGTCTGTCCCTGCAAGACATCGCAACTCCCTGTCTGTCCCTGCAAGACATCGCAACTCCCTGTCTGTCCCTGCAAGACATCGCAACTCCCTGTCTGTCCCTGCAAGACATCGCAACTCCCTGTCTGTCCCTGCAAGACATCGCAACTCCCTGTCTGTCCCTGCAAGACATCGGAACTCCCTGTCTGTCCCTGCAAGACATCGGAACTCCCTGTCTGTCCATGCAAGACATTGGAGCTTTCTTTTCTCAAAATCCAGGTTTCTCCTGACCTTCACCCTAAAGCCGCAGGGCCTCCTTCTTATCCCCCGAAGCCACTTGATCCCAAATGCCATAGAGGTCCCCATCTGTCCCTGGATGCCAGGGTGGTTTTCTGAATGTCTCCAGAAGCCACTTGGCTTCCAAATGTCTGTTCTGACATCTTTGTCCTTTATCCCTCTTCTCACGGTCTTTTCTGTTTTTTTGGGGTTCCTTTTAGAGTTTGTCGCAGTCCTGCCCTCTGCTGTCGTCTCTTACGCTGTCACATTGTAATCGGGTGACTGAGGATGACCTGCAGTCTATAGGACGTTGCTGTCCCCAGTTGCAGAACCTCAACCTGCAAGACTCCAAGGTACATGGTGCATGGCTCTACACACTCCGCAAAATCAGCAGCGCTTGGTATGGGGGCCTCAAGTGGGAGGAACATCACCAGCACACCAAGGATCTCCTATTAAGGGTCCAAAGCTTTAATCAGCAATCATATAGTTACAGCAAGTTCAACGTTTCGGAGTCTCGCACGACCCCTTCATCAGGCTTCAAAACATGACCCCTTCATCAGGCTTCAAAACATGACCCCTTCATCAGGCTTCATCGCATGACCCCCTTCATCAGGCTTCAAAACATGACCCCTTCATCAGGCTTCATCGCATGACCCCCTTCATCAGGCTTCAAAACATGACCCCTTCATCAGGCTTCATCGCATGACCCTCTTTATCAGGCTTCATCACATGACCCCTTCATCAGGCTTCAAAACATGACCCCTTCATCAGGCTTCATCACATGGCCCCTTCATCAGGCTTCATCGCATGACCCCTTCATCAGGCTTCATCACTTGGCCCCTTCATCAGGCTTCATCGCATGACCCCTTCATCAGGCTTCATCACTTGGCCCCTTCATCAGGCTTCATCGCATGACCCCTTCGCCAGGCTTCATCACATGACCCCCTTCGCCAGGCTTCATCACATGACCCCCTTCGCCAGGCTTCATCACATGACCCCCTTCGCCAGGCTTCATCACATGACCCCCTTCGCCAGGCTTCATCACATGCCCCTTTCATCAGGCTTCATCGCATAACCCTCTTCATCAGGCTTCATCACATGACGCCCTTCGCCAGGCTTCATCACATGACGCCCTTCGCCAGGCTTCATCACATGACCCCCTTCGCCAGGCTTCATCACATGACCCCCTTCGCCAGGCTTCATCACATGACCCCCTTCGCCAGGCTTCATCGCATGACCCCCTTCGCCAGGCTTCATCGCATGACCCCTTCATCAGGCTTCATCACATGACCCCCTTCGCCAGGCTTCATCACATGACCCCCTTCGCCAGGCTTCATCACATGACCCCCTTCGCCAGGCTTCATCACATGACCCCCTTCGCCAGGCTTCATCACATGACCCCCTTCGCCAGGCTTCATCACATGACCCCCTTCGCCAGGCTTCATCACATGACCCCCTTCGCCAGGCTTCATCACATGACCCCCTTCGCCAGGCTTCATCGCATGACCCCCTTCGCCAGGCTTCATCGCATGACCCCCTTCGCCAGGCTTCATCGCATGGCCCCCTTCGCCAGGCTTCATCGCATGGCCCCCTTCGGCAGGCTTCATCACATGACCCCCTTCGGCAGGCTTCATCACATGACCCCCTTCGGCAGGCTTCATCACATGACCCCTTCATCAGGCTTCATCACATGACCCTTCGCCAGGCTTCATCACATACATGATGAAGGGGTCCTGCGAGAATCCAAACCGTCGCCCTTGCTGTAACTATGCGATTTCTGATTAAAGCTTTGGACCCTTAGTTGGACCCTTAGTTGGAGATCCTTGGTGTGCTGGTGATGTTCCTCCCACTTGAGTCTTTTCAGGTCCAGCCGATGGTCACTGCAGCATTTGTGCATACAGCTAAACTCGGATGCAGGACCGTGTGCGTTGGGATCATGCTATCATGGTATGGGGGACTGTTCCATGTTTTGTCCATTTAAAGTGTTATTGAACCCACAACAGTCCAATCCGTCTGTAGATGCAGGAAAGCATGCTTGTTATACTCTGTGGAACCTAAGGGGTTAATACTCTGCATGGTTTAAAGAAGGATGTTTGATCCTGGCTTCTCTGATCCTCACCTTATTCCACAATCCACAATTCATCTGCTGATAGAACAGAGCCTTGGGGCAAGCTGCACCTGCTCAGTTTGGTGTGTATTGCTAGAATTTTTTATTTCTGCTTGAAAGAGTTCATGTGATCAGCAGAGAGCCAATCAGCACTGTCCAGGCAGAGAGTCAGGGGTTATGCAGTCTCATAGGGCAATCAGGGGAGAATGAAAACTCCTACAAGCTTTAACCAGTGCTCTGCTGGACACTGATAGAAGTCACAAGACTGCTCTATACTGCTGATGAGAAAATATATTTTGCAGTTTATATTTACTAAAATAATTGCATTTCCATGTTGTGTGTACTGTGGGAGATCATATATAGTGAATGCTGGGTCCGGGGAGAGCGGATACAGTGAATGCGGGGTCCGGGGAGAGGGGATATAGTGAATGCGGGGTCCGGGGAGAGAGGATGTAGTGAATGCGGGGTCCCGGGAGAGCGGATATAGTGAATGCGGGGTCCCGGGAGAGCGGATGTAGTGAATGCGGGGTCCGGGGAGATCATATATAGTGAATGCGGGGTCCGGGGAGAGCAGATATAGTGAATGCGGGGTCCGGGGAGAGCGGATATAGTGAATGCGGGGTCCGGGGAGAGCGGATATAGTGAATGCGGGGTCCGGGGAGAGCGGATATAGTGAATGCGGGGTCCAGGGAGAGGGATATAGTGAATGCGGGGTCCGAGGAGAGCGGATATAGTGAATGCGGGGTCCGGGGAGAGCGGATATAGTGAATGCGGGGTCCGGGGAGAGCGGATATAGTGAATGCGGGGTCCGGGGAGAGCGGATATAGTGAATGCGGGGTCCATGGAGAGCGGATATAGTGAATGCGGGGTCCGGGGAGAGCGGATATAGTGAATGCGGGGTCCGGGGAGAGCGGATATAGTGAATGCGGGGTCCGGGGAGAGCGGATATAGTGAATGCGGGGTCCGGGGAGAGCGGATATAGTGAATGCGGGGTCCGGGGAGAGCGGATATAGTGAATGCGGGGTCCGGGGAGAGCGGATATAGTGAATGCGGGGTCCGGGGAGAGCGGATATAGTGAATGCGGGGTCCGGGGAGAGCGGATATAGTGAATGCGGGGTCCGGGGAGAGCGGATATAGTGAATGCGGGGTCCGGGGAGAGCGGATATAGTGAATGTGGGGTCCGGGGAGAGCGGATATAGTGAATGCGGGGTCCGGGGAGAGCGGATATAGTGAATGCGGGGTCCGGGGAGAGCGGATATAGTGAATGCGGGGTCAGAGGAGAGAGGATATAGTGAATGCGGGGTCCGGGGCGAGCGGATATAGTGAATGCGGGGTCCGGGGGAGAGCGGATATAGTGATTGCGGGGTCCGGGGAGAGCGGATGTAGTGAATGCGGGGTCCGGGGAGAGAGGATGTAGTGAATGCGGGGTCCCGGGAGAGCGGATTTAGTGAATGCGGGGTCCGGGGAGATCATTTATAGTGAATGCGGGGTCCGGGGAGACCGGATATAGTGAATGCGGGGTCCGGGGAGAGCGGATATAGTGAATGTGGGGTCCGGGGAGAGCGGATATAGTGAATGCGGGGTCCGGGGAGAGCGGATATAGTGAATGTGGGGTCCGGGGAGACCGGATATAGTGAATGCGGGGTCCGGGGAGACCGGATATAGTGAATGTGGGGTCCGGGGAGACCGGATATAGGGAATGCGGGGTCCGGGGAGACCGGATATAGGGAATGCGGGGTCCGGGGAGAGCGGATATAGGGAATGCGGGGTCCTGGGTTTAATTACACTTTTAAGTCTCAGGCTATGGGGAACTGCTTGACTTTGACTGCAGTCACCTGGGCTGCCTCTTCCCTTACCTTCTGATTTTCTTGTAGTGATGGGTGTGTTGTCTCCATAGGTTAAGGATGAAGCCGTGTATAGATTCCTGGAGATGTACGGGACTCGTCACAGGCGACTGCTGCTGTCATACAGCCTTGATATGGAGGAAATTATGAATAGAATAGCGGTGTGTCCTCTGGCCATATATCCCTCCCCAGTTCTATTCCTCCCCTTCCCTTATCTCACCTCCATTATATATCCCTCCCCAGGTCTATCCCCCCCTTCACTTATCTCACCTCCATTATATATCCCTCCCCAGTTCTACCCCCCCCCCCTTCATTTATCTCACCTCCATTATATATCCCTCCCCAGTTCTATCCCCCTCCTTCCCTTATCTCACCTCCATTATATATTCCTCCTCAGTTCTATCCCCCTCCTTCCCTTATCTCACCTCCATTATATCTCTCTCCCCAGTTCTATCCTCCTCCTTCCCTTATCTCCCCTCCATTATATATCCCTCCCCATTTCTATCCCTCTCTCCCTCTCCCTCCTTATCTCACCTCCATTATATATCCCTCCCCAGTTCTACCCCCCCCCCCCTTCATTTATCTCACCTCCATTATATATCCCTCCCCAGTTCTATCCTCCTCCTTCCCTTATCTCTCTTCCATTATAGCTCTCTCCCCAGTTCTATCCCCCCCCCTTCCCTTATCTCACCTCCATTATATATCCCTCCCCAGTTCTATCCCTCTCCTTCCCTTATCTCACCTCCACTATATATCCCTCCCCAGTTCTATCCTCCTCCTTCCCTTTGTCTTCCCTCCTACATTTCTCTTAGTCTCTGTATTGTGATTACAGAGTGGTTGGTGCCCAGAACTGATGCTTTTGGTTGTGAATGTTCCCTTGGATTCGGTCATCCTGGACTTTCTGCTCCCCATTGAAGAATTACAGGCTTCCTGCCCCAAGCTGGAGGTGAGTGAGTATAATACAGGTCCTCTTTATATGGGCTGGAGTATTGTCAGAGTTGTGTCTTTTGCATGTCTGTAAAACCACAGAACCACTCAATGGTCCATTACTTTCCACCAAATGGGATATTGTCCCTTCCGAAAGAAAGTATAGAAATGGAGTTGGTATCTTGCCCAGAGAATCAACAGAATTTCCCAATCACTTTATTCATGAGGTCATAATTGCCTTCACCGTCCATAATAAACAGGAAGTGTTTGCTATCAGTGACCACACATTGCACAAGTCTAGATACGCCTTCTACCTGAATTCTGATGGAGTCGTTGGGCCAGAAATATTGACTTCTTTCAGTGGAACTGATCTTAGCAGGTGCAGCCAACGGGGAATTCCATCCTACACTGGCAGATTCCAGGCATTTGGCTAAACTGGAGTATCCAAAACTATAAAAAGACTGGCAGACTAAGGAAAGTGTGTTGTCATGGCCATTTCATTCATTTCTTTTATATATGGCGTAAATATATGGAATAATATACAGCGGGTAAAATAAGTATTGAACACGTCACCATTTTTATCGGTAAATATACTTCTAAAGGTGAAATTTTCACCACATACCGGTGACAACCCGTGCGATTCATATATACAAGGAAACCAAAACAAATATGTTCAGAAATTGATGTGTAATAAAATGGAATGACGCAGGGAAAAAGTATTGAACACGCTAACTGAAATGTATTTAATACTTGGTACCAAATCCTTTGTTGGTAATGACGGCCTTAAGCCGCCTCCTGTATGGAGGAACGAGTCACATGCGTCGTTCAGGTGGGATTTTGGCCCGTTCTTCCACACACTCTTCAAATTTTTAAGGTTCTGTAGGCCTCTTCTATGAACTCGAATCTTTAGTTCTTTCCATACATCTTCTATTGGATTCCAGTCAGGTGATTGGCTGGGCCATTCTAGCAGCTTTATTTTCTTTCTATGAAACCAATGGAGAATGTTCTTGGCTTTGTGTTGAGGATCATTGGCTTGAAATATCCGCCCTCATTTCATCTTTATCTTCCTGGTAGATGGCAGCAGATTTTTATCCATAATGTCTTGGTCCATTTTTCCGTTCATCCTCCCTTCAATGACATGAAGTTTGCCAGTACCGTATGCTGAAAAACAGCCCCACACCATGATGTTTGAAAGTATTACTGCTAAGTGAGTTTTCTATTGTGATAAATTGGCCACCAACATGCGACAATCCCACGACCGCTGCCCTCAATATGTCACGATCGCGGCGTCAGACCGCAGACCTCCTCACCAAACTCGTGACCGAAGGACTGGCCGATCCAAACCGCGATGTGACGTGCTTAACAATGCCACACCCAGCTGCACCCTGTACAATGATTTTCCAGCTAATTGGACACAATCTATGTACCGGCAGCCTGGGAGCGAGTGTTACTGGGTCAGGTTAATTACGCAATTAACCCCTTCACACTGCCACCACCTCCTTTTGGTTCAGAGAAAGAAGAAACTCGCAATATCGCTATAACACTATAATAATTGAAATAATCGTCCGCATAACCTGGGCATTGACACAGGCCGGTTATACAGAGAGTTAAACCAACAGTAGCGTCTCTTTAGAGGCAGGAATTCGTAAATTGCAATTAAGATTATAGAAACAGTTCAACACTTTCAGAAGAAAGATTTATTACTAAAAGGGTCAAACAGGTGCAGTAAAATATTTACAAAGCAGATGTAACTAAGATATATATATATATATATATATATATATATATATATATATATAATTAGGTAAGTACTTGCCAAATAAATGCCTGGGGTTAAGCAGCTTCAGGTTTCATGAGCTCCAGGGTGATTTGCGTTGTCTCTACAGCTAATTCCGGTGTCTCATGGCAGGAGACGTTGCTTTTTTCTGCAGATCTTGTAACACAGACCGTTATCCCTCTAACTAACTTCAAGAAGGGAGAAAGCTCTCCTTATCTAAGACAGTCGCCCTGGAATTTTCCTATCACAGTCAAACCAATACCTTATTTGGCAAAAAGGATTGTTGGCAGGCTCAGCGTCATATGCTGCTTGCATTCCTGAGGGAGGGGAATGAGGAGATACATGAAACCTCCAGGTGTTCGCATAGGAGTTAAGAGAAATACCCAAAATATATAAGTTTGAGGCAGAATGGAGAACCGCACCTCTCCCTGTGGGCATGATTGTGACAATTTCCTCCTCCTAATCTCCTTAATTCCTCTCTAATTTCATTTAACATTACTATGTAATTTGATTTATAAAGGTTTTTATATGCCGAAGTGAGTTTTACCCCCAAGTATTTTAATTCTCTTTCCACACAAAGGGAAATTCCCCTTGTATCCCCCTTTTTTCCTCATTTAGAAGATTTATGTTTCATATCTCTGTTTTAGCCGGGTTGATTTTTAAATTTGACATCTCTCCATATCCCTTCAGTGCCCTCATTAAATTAGGGAGCGTGATTGTAGGATTTCTGATATAAAACAAATCATCCGCAAAAGCAGCAACCTTATGTTCTGTATTTCCTATACATATTCCCTTTGTCTGAGTTTTTTCTTATTGTTGACAACAGTGATTCCAAGGACAAAACATACAACAATGGGGACAGCGGGCAGCCCTGTCTTGTTCCATTTGTCATCCCAAATGACTCCGACATCTCCCCATTCACCATAACCACTGCGGAGGGCCCCCTGTATAACTCTCCTATCCATGCTCTCATTCTAGCTCCCACTCCCAGGACTTCCAATGTATCCATCATAAATCCCCAGTTAACTCTATCAAATGCCTTCTCTGCATCCACCGAAAGAACCACCACTGGAGTCCTTCCCTTTCTACTTTTCTGAATTAGCAGCAAGGATCTCAACCCATTGTCTCTGCCCTCTCTCCCTTGAACAAAACCCACCTGATCTTCATGTATCCATTCGGGCATTAAATCTTTCAGCCTATTTGCTAAGATCTTTGCATATATCTTCATATCTATATTCAATAATGATATTGGTCTATAACTTGAACACTGGGCAGGATCTTTTCCTTCCTTATGAATAAGGACCACCTGAGCCTACAGGGATTCTCGCCTCATATCCATCTCTCCCCCCAAAGCGTTGAAATAGGACTTCAATTTAGGTATTAGCAACTCGCTGTATTTTTTATAATATCTAACAGTGTATCCATCTGGTCCTGGGCTTTTACCCATCATGGAGCTTTTTAATGCTATCTTTATTTCTTCATATGTAATTTCAGAATCTAGGGAGTTCAGAAGATCTTCATTTAAATTCGGTAGACCTGCATTTTTTAAATATATCCTTCTTTTTTCAATAGTTGCTGATCCATCCTTATTTATAAAGACTTGGGGGGCAATATTATAAAGTTTACCGTAGTAATCCTTAAACACCTTCGCAATCTCTCTAGTTGAGTGAACAAGTTCTCCCTTGGGGTTTTTTATTTTATCGATATAATTCCTATTCTTCTTTTTCCTCAAAGCTCTCATCAGAAACTTTCCTGGTCTATCCCCCCATCTATACCTTTCACATAATACTTTATTAAAGACTCTCCTCTTCTCCTCTTCCATCATATTCTCTAATTCTTTTTTTTTTTTTTTTTTTACTTTCTGCATTATTTCTTTTGTGATATTCTTTTTATGCAACTGTTCAAACTCATCTAATTCCTTTAGGAGCCCATTGATTTTCTCTCTCCTTTCTCTTTTCTTTCTTGCCCCAATTGCGGCAAGGATTCCCGTTATGTATACCTTATGGGCCTCCCACACTGTAACCACCGACACATCTCCTGTTTCATTTTCCTCAAAATATCTCCTTATCTCCTCTCCAATCTTCCGCTTGGTCTCTTGATCCATTAGGAGTGTCTCATTCAACCTCCATACCCACCCTCCTGAGGGCCTCTTTCCCCATCCTACTTTCAATACAACATGGGCGTGGTCTGAGAGTGACATTACCTCTATTGTTAATTTAACCGAAGACTCTATTAATCGGTGATCTCCTAGATTGTAAGCTCCAAAGAGCAGGGCCCTCAATCCCCTCATGTTTTGCATTGTATTGGTATTGTTCTGTCACATGTTCTGTCCCCCTTTGTAATGTACAGCGCTGAGCGAACTATCGGCGCTTTATAAATACTGTATAATAATAATAATCTATCAATACATGGTCCAACCTAGAATACATCTCATGTACCTTTGAGAAGAAGGAATAATCTCTATCTTTCATATGCATGATTCTCCAACTGTCCACCAATTGATACTCCGTTATCACTTTCCTCAGCAATCTTAGGGACTTACTCCCCTCCCTTGTACAGCAGAAGTTGTATCCATTTGTGGGTCCATACATAGATTAAAGTCCCCAGCTACTCTCAGATATCCCTTTCTAAAATCCATCAATCTTTTTAAGACTCTTTTCAAAAATAACTCCGGCTTCTTAGTTGGGCAGTAGATGTTAGCGACTGTACATTCGATATCTTGTAGTTTACCTTTCAGGAATAGAAACCTCCCATCCGGATCAGACTTTCTATCCTCCAACTCAAACCTGATATTCTTTGAAAATCCTATAGCTACCCCCTTTGCTCTCCTAATTGGGGAATCTGCATAATACCATAATGGATAGTATCTAGAATTCTGCTTAACGTTTGACTTCAATTCAAAATGCGTTTCCTGCAGGAAACCACTGAGACTGTTCTATGTTGTAATTCCTTAAATAATTTGAACCTTTTCCCTGGACAGTTCAACCCGTTTACATTAGAAGTTATAAACCGTAAATCTTCCATTTTCTTAACATCATTTCCTTTCTTTCTCGCTTCTCCCCCCCCCCCCTTTTCCTCTACCCTTGTTACTCCCTTCTTTATGCAGGCATTCGACTAGAATACCCTCCCCTCCCTCACCCCTCCACCCCTCAATCCACCCCCCCTCTCCTTCCCATCCCTCCCCTCCCTTAGGCTTGCATTTTGCCTAAATATCTTGAGGGTCCAAACCCATCCTAGATCTACCACCTTGGGGTTGAACTCCACCCATGGACGGACCCCTTTACTTCCCACCACCTCAGATATCCCAAGTCTATCTATTCAATTCGTTATGATCCCCGTAACTCTGAAGGCCTGGAAGGGAAGAGGGAAAAAAAAAAAAAAAAAGATTGCTGTTACAGCCTTTGTGGGTTTAAAAGCAATCGGTGTAAAAAAAAATCTTCATTTTGGTGACACTGTACTGCTAAGGGTGACCGTATTTAAAAAAAAAAAAAACCCAAATAATAATATTAAAAAAAAGATAAGAGGGGGGCACTGGAAGAAGGGGAGGATCAGAGAAGACAGGATCAAACAGCCTTTTTACACAATGCAGAGTATTAACCCCTTAGGTTCCACAGTGAGTATAACAAGCATGCTTTGCTGCAGCTACAGACGGATTGTACTGCGGGGGGTTTAGGAACACTTTAACAAACCTCAAAGGACACATCCTCAGCCTGTACAGACTGAGCCCCCACAGCCAGCAAATCGGGGTGCCACAGACCTACAAGTCCAGGGAGAGCAGACTGTGCCAGCAGTGTGACTGTGGGATCCTGAAGGACGAGACCCACTTCCTACCAACAAAATTCCCCTTTGCCCCCTATGCAGTTGCTCCCCTATGTCGGACACTCACACCAGGAATGCGGGGGTTGTGCTCTGGAGTTGCTCAGATACTGACCAGTACATGGGAGCTCCGACAAGCACTGTGGTGAGATGTAGTAGCATGCATGCAGGTCTAGAACGCGCAGCTTCCTAGAATTTTTCAGCAGCCTCAGAAGGACGTCATCTGTGACCGGGGGGGAGGGGGCAACCAGTTCCTAATTTCTAAAGGTGCTATTGAAGTCAGATTAGGTCAAAATGGAACTCTTTGGATGCCATAATACACATCATGTTTGGAGGTCACATGGCACTGCACGTCACCCCAAAAACACCATCCCAACTGTGAAGCATGGTGGTGGGAACATCTAAATGGTGGGAACATCTTGGTGGTGGACTGGAAGGGGGTGAAAGTGTCCGGACTGGAAGGGGGTGAAAGTGTCCGGACTGGAAGGGGGTGAAAGTAGTGTCCGGACTGGAAAGGGGGTGAAAGTAGTGTCCGGACTGGAAAGGGGGTGAAAGTAGTGTCCGGACTGGAAAGGGGGTGAAAGTAGTGTCCGGACTGGAAAGGGGGTGAAAGTAGTGTCCGGACTGGAAAGGGGGGGAAAGTAGTGTCCGGACTGGAAAGGGGGGGAAAGTAGTGTCCGGACTGGAAGAGGAGGGGGGAAAGCGTCCGGACTGGAAGAGGAGGGGGGAAAGCGTCCGGACTGGAAGGGGGGGAAAGGTAAATGACAGAAAATACTCTGAAAAGCCACATATAATAGAGCCTAATAAGAGAACCACTCCGTCAATCCTCTTATGGCAGTACATGATGACGTCATAACATCATAGCGGGGCGGTTGGCGTCCATATCTCTGAGGAAGTCCCAACATCTGACATGTTGTGGGACTTCCTCAGAGATAAGGACACCAACCCCCAACCATCCCACTATTTATTAATTTCCCTGAATGGGAACGCTGTAAACAATACACTCCGATGACTCTACAGCGAATCCACAATGCTTGTATTTAATCCCGACCGAACTTACAGCGGTATCCTCGTAACGATTTTAAAATCACAATAAACATAACTAAATTCATAACTACCATACAAATCCATATAAAACCTGAAATATAGGTGTGTAAAAATTAAGAGAAAATATATTTTAAAAAATCACATCTCAATTATCTTTAAAAAAAAAAAAAAAAAAAAAAAAAAAAGATAAAATAAACAATACCAATTTATTTATTTCTATTTGCAGTACCAAAAAGAAGCAGTTTATTTCTATATAAAACCAAACCAAATAAAAAAAAGGGGTTGGGGGGAAAAGGGGGAGTATATACACCCAAATAGGGCTGTATAATTATTTTATCCAATATACAAAATAAATAAAACATTGTAAAAATTCTCTAATTTATTCAATATGGCCTAGTAGCTTAAAAAAACAAAAAAAACAAATAAAAAACCCATAACTAAATTCATTACTACCATAAAAATCTATATAAAACCTAAAATATAGGTGTGTAAAAATTAATAGAAAAAAAAACATTTAAAAATCACATTAAAAAAAAGAAAATAAAATATACCATTCAATTTTTTTATTTCTATATAAAACCAAACTAAATAGAAATGAGGAGTTAGAGGAAAAAAGGGGAGTATATACACCCAAATAGGGCTGTATAATTATTTTATCCAATATACAAAATAAATAAAACATTGTAATCTCACTTATTCAATATGACCTAGGAACTTAAAAAAACAAAAACAAACCATAACAAAAAGGGACAAATAAAATGGAAAAAAAACAAACCCAAGGGACCAATCAAACAAGGCTACGTAAGGGGGGCTTCCCATAATAAAAAAAGACCCGCACTTGGGAATTATTAATACAATTTAGGTTGAATTCTATATTTAACCTTTTTCGTGGGTTGGACCCAAGTACTGTACATCCAGCCAGGACTCCATTTGAGCACAGTAGATCCACTGGATCCTTTTTTTTTTTTCAATTACATTACATTATTACATTACATTACATTGAGTTTATATAGCGCCAAAGGGTTTGCTCAGCGCTGTACAATAGAGGGGGGGACAATACATGAAACATTACAGCAGCTACGAACAGCACACGAGGGGTAAGAGGGCCCTACTCTTTCGAGCTTACAATCTGGGAGGGAGGGGGTAGTGGTACAGGAGGAAGTGGCTGTGGGGGATGGAGTGGTAGGAGGAATGAAGGAGAGCAGCAGTTAGGTGAGGGTGGGGTAGGCTTCCCTGAAGAGGTGGGTTTTCAGGGAGCGCCTGAAGGTGAGGAGGGAAGGTGACAGTCTGATGGATTGGGGTAGTGAGTTCCAGGGGATGGGGGAGGACCTGGAGAAGTCTTGCAGTCGTGCGTGTGAGGAGGAGACCAGGGAGCAAGATAGAAGGAGGTCCTGTGAAGAGCGAAGGGTACGGGTAGGGTGGTACTTGGGAATCAGGTCGGTGAGGTAGTTAGGGGCAGTGTTGTGAATGGCTTTGCAAGTCAGAGTGAGTAGTTTGAATTTGATGCGTTGGGCGATAGGGAGCCAGTGGAGGGAGAGGCAGAGGGGGGTGGCAGAGGTGGAGCGGCTGGTGAGGTGGATGAGTCTGGCAGCTGAGTTCAGGATGGTCTGAAGCGGGGAGAGTTTGCACTGGGGTAGGCCGGTGAGGAGGGAGTTGCAGTAGTCCAGGCGTGAGATAATCAGGGAGTGTACGAGTAGTTTAGTGGTGTCTGGGGTAAGGAAGGAGCGTATTTTGGCGATATTGCGGAGGTGGAGCCTGCATGTGTTTGTCAGTGATTTGACATGAGGTTGGAAGGAGAGGTTAGAGTCCAGAATGACCCCAAGGACTTTGGCTTGCGGGGCGGGATTGATGGTGGTGATGTTAGTAGTGATGGATAGGATGGGGGGGGGGGCGCGGGGCAGGAGGGAAGACGAGAAGCTCGGTTTTGGAGAGGTTGAGTTTGAGGAAATGGAGCGACATCCAGTCAGAGATGTCGTTTAGGAGGTGAGTGATGCGGGCGGAGAAAGTGGAGGTGAGGTGAGGGGTGGAGAGGTAAATTTGAGTGTCATCAGCATAGAGATGGTAGTTGAAGCCGTGGGAGTGTATGAGTTTGCCAAGGGAGGAGGTGTAGATGGAGAAGAGAAGGGGTCCAAGGACAGAGCCCTGGGGGACCCCAACAGAGAGGGGGAGGGAAGGGGAGGTGGCACCATTGTAGGAAACGCTGAAGGAGCGTCGGGATAGGTAAGAGGAGAACCAGGAGAGAGCGGTGTCTCTGATGCCAAGGGAGAATAGTTTATTAAGGAGGAGGGGGTGGTCAACTGTGTCGAAGGCCGCGGAGAGGTCCAGGAGGAGGAGGACAGAGTAGTCGCCTTTGGCTTTGGCGGTAAGTAGGTCGTTGGTGATTTTGAGGAGGGCGGATTCGGTGGAGTGTAGTGGACGGAAGCCGGACTGTAGTGGATCAAGGAGGTTGTTGTCAGTTAGGTGGGCGCTTAGGCGGTTGTAGACTAAGCGCTCCAGGAGTTTGGAAGTGAGTGGCAGCAGGGAGATGGGTCTGAGGTTGTTTGGGTCAGAGGGGTCCAGGGAGGGCTTTTTGAGTATGGGGGTGATGTGCGCATGCTTTAGGGGGGAGGGGAATACGCCGGTAGAGAGGGAGAGATTGAAGATGTGGGTGAGGGAGCAGATGAGGGAAGAGGGGGGTGACTGGAGGAGTCGAGAGGGGATAGGGTCTAGGGGGCAGGTAGTGAGGCGGGCTTCAGAGAAGACCCTGGTGACTTCCTCAGTGGTGGCGGGGCTGAAGGAGTGCAGAGCTGGTGGGGTTACGGTAAGCGGGGTCTTGGGTGTGGAGGGGGGCAGTGCGGTTGCGAGGTCAGAGGAGGGAAGAGATGAGGGGGAGATAGGGGGGGGGAGGCTAGGTGGGGAGGTAGATTGCGAGTTGACTATGTCCTGACGGATAGCATCAATTTTATTGTGGAAATGAGTGGCTATCTCGTGGGCGGTGAGTGAGGTACTGAGTGGAGGAGGGGGGGGAGAGAGCAGGGAGTTGAAGGTGGAGAAGAGTCGGCGAGGGCAGGAGGAGAGGGTGTTAATCAGGTTTACGAAGTAAGCCTGCTTGGCGGCGTGGAGGGAGGAGGTGTAAGTGAGGAAGGCAGATTTGTAGAGGGAGAATGAACGGGGGGACCTGGTTTTGCGCCATAGTCTCTCCAGCGCACGACTGCGACGTTTGAGGCATTTAGTGTGGTCGTTCTGCCAGGGTTGGAGCGGTCTGGGTTTGATGTTGCGTGTGGTTAGGGGTGCCAGAGAGTCTAGGGCAGCTGACAGTGAGTCGTTGTACGTGTTAGTGGCTAGGTCAGGACAAGACAGTGGAAGGATGCTGTCGTGTAGGCGGTCGGCAGCTGAGTGGAGGGGGGCCGGGTTCAGGTTGCGAAGGTTGCGGCTGGTGATGGTTTGGCGCTCTGGGGGGGGGGAGTTAGGGGAAGGGGAGATGGAGAACGTGAGGAGGTGGTGGTCGGAGAGAGGGAAGGGGGTGTTAGAGAACTGGTTGAGGGTACAGAGGTGGGAGAAGACGAGGTCCAGGGTGTTCCCAATGATGTGGGTGGAGGATTGAGTGTGCTGTGTGAGCGCGAAGGAGGAGGTTAGGTGGAGGAATTGGGAAGTAGCCGGGCTGTTGTCATTGATGGGGATGTTGAAGTCCCCGAGGATGATGGTTGGTAGCTCAGAGGAGAGGAAGAAGGGAAGCCAGGCAGCGAAGTCATCCAGGAAGCGGGGTATGGATCCGGGAGGCCTGTAGATCACTGCGATCCTTAGGGGGGTGGGTGAGAAGAGCCGGATGCAGTGAGCCTCGAAGGAGGAGAAAGTTAGGGAGGGAGGGTTAGGGAGGACCTGAAAGGTGCTCAGCGGTGATAGGAGCAGGCCGACCCCACCACCTTTGTGACCGCTCAGTCTTGGTGAATGGGACCAGACGAGACCTCCATAGGAGAGTGCCGCAGGGGAGGTGGAGTCAGTGGCCTGTACCCAGGTTTCGGTGATGGCTAGGAGGTTAAGGGAGCGGGAGATAAAGAGGTCATGGATGGCAGTAAGTTTGTTGCAGACCGAGCGGGCGTTCAGGAGTGCAACCGAGAGAGGGGGGATGGATGCGGGGAGGAGGTGCACAGGTATGAGGTTGAGGGGGTTACGGCAGCTGGCGGGAGCAGGGGGGTCCCTAGAGGAGGGGTGAGGTGGCGAGGGGCCAGGGTTCGGGGAGATGTCCCCAGCAGATAGGAGAAGGAGAAGGGTGAGGAAGGTGGCATGGGAATGGGAAGTGTAGGAGCGTGTGGGTCTGATAGTGGTGGCACGTGGGTCGACGGGGGAGTGGAGTAGTAGGAGGAGGTGGTGAGTGCCGTAGTGGGGAGAGGGGAGTAGTGAAGGGGCAATGTAGAGCTGTTTTGGGGGGGTAGGCGGGTAGAGGGAGGCGATTTTTGGGATGGTGGAGAGGAAAATGAGGAGGAGGAGTGCAGGAGGCATGTTGGGGTGGGTGGGGTGACAGTTGGGTCAGGGGAGGTGAAGGGATACAGGTCAGGGCAAGGTGGTGTGGGGAATCTGTATTACCGTGGGAGAGTCATTTGAGTCCTTCTGTAGGGGAAGTGAGGGTGGAGGGCGGCAGCTGGTTGGCGGCAGTCTGTGGGTGCAGTAAGCTGGCGACCATGGGTGCTGTGGCATGTCTTCAGTGGGTACGGTGGTTCGGCTAGTGGAGGGGTCGTAGGGTGCGATGGCTGGGGGTGATGGTAGGCACGGCGACTGGTGATGCTGGCGGCTCGGTGACTGGGGTTGTTGAGGCCAGGCGTCGGGTGCTGAGGGCTCGGCGTCGTGAGGCGCTGAAGGATCGTCATCAGAGTCGAGCGGGGCGTTGCGGTAGCGATCGTCGGCCCTGCGTGGTTTGTGCTCAACCGTGATCTGTTGCGGCCGGTAGGAGAGACCACGGCTTCAAGGGTTGTGGTGGGCCATTAGTCGCCGGGGCGTCGCCAGAGGGAATAGCGTGCTGGAAGTCAGGGTGCTGGGCGAGCGTTCCCTGGTGTGGTGGCTGGCTGGTAATCCCAGGTGGGGTGGTGGGCAGGGGATCCCCGGTGGGATGGTGGCCGTGCTATCCCTGGTGGGGTAGTAGCGATCCCTGGAGGGATAGTGGCTTAGGGTCCCTGGTGGTTTGGGGTTTCAGGTGGATGGTGGGATCCCTGAGTGAGTGAGTCCCTGGAGGCTGGCGGTGTGATGGTGGTTGGGCTCCCTGGTGGGTAGTGGGCGCCCCTGGTGAAGTACCTGGTGTCCTGGAGCGTCGGGGTGGAGGTGGATCCCTCCTGGGTTAGCAGGACCGTTGGTGGTGGTGGTAGCTTCCCGGAGCAGCGGAGGCGTCCCGCCGCGGCCGCAATTCCCGCCGCGATTCCAGCCACGGCTGGCAGGAAACACCGCGGCTTCGGGTGCCGCGGTAGGCCTCAGGCTGCTGCGAACCGCCGGAGCTCCGCTGGAGGGACGGAGTGACTGTGGGTGTTGGTGGGGACCTCGGCAGCAGACACAGGGGCCCGGATGGGCCCTGATGGCAGCGGTAGGGGCGCAGGGGTGATCCCCTGATCGGCGGGGACCGAGGAGCGGAGTGGCAGTAGTCCGGGCTGATGTCCGGCGATCCTGGTCGGCCGCGCCAGAAATCGAGGCCGCGGCTTCAGGTGCCGGGTAGGCCGCAAGTCCCGGAGCTCCGGGAGAAAGGTCCAGTGGCCTTCCCTGGCTAATAAATAAACAGAGCTCCTTTCAATAAACAGAGCTCCTCGGGGGAGTGTCCCTGCTCTTCCACCTCCTGCAGTTTTTGGGTCAGATGAGCCAGGCACCTCTCAATGTCTCTTCTACCATGGTAGACGCGGTCCAGTCCTCGGGAAATGTTGCGGCAGGAGGACAAGAATACATCATCAATATACCTGCGATAAAATAAAAGGTGTGGCCAATCTCTTGAGTAAATGAGGTCCTCCTTCCATTTAGCCATGAATAAATTCCCCGAAACGTGGGGCAAATTTAGTGCCCATGGCGACACCAGTGGTTTGTAAATAAAATTTGTTGCCAAACCAAAATAATTGCTTCATAGCAAAGTCTAAAAGGTGTAGAATAAAAGGTTTTTGTGTTGGGGGAATATCTGTGGCCAAGTTCAGATAAAGTTGGTCTGCCGCCATGCCGTCTGTGTGTTTTATATGGCTGTATAATGCAGACACATCTGCCGTGACAAGGTAAGTAGGAACATGTCATTTAATAGTCTTGATGTCAACAAGTATTTGTTTAGTATCTTTCAAAAATGCGGGTGTGTTGACAACAAGAGGTTGCAGGAATTGGTCGATATATTCACCCACTCTGGAGCTCAGGGAGCCGATCCCACTAACAATGGGCCTACCAGGGGGGAAAATCAAACAAGGCTACGTAAGGGGGGCTTCCCATAATAAAAAAAGACCCGTACTCGGGAATTATTAATACAATTTAGGTTGAATTCTATATTTAACCTTTTTGGGGGTTGGACCCAAGTACTGTACATCCAGCAGGACTCCATTTGAGCACAGGAGATCCACTGGATCCTTTTTTTTCAATACACAGAGCTCCTCGGGGGAGTGTCCCTGTTCTTCCACCTCCTGCAGTTTTTGGGTCAGATGAACCAGGCACCTCTCAATGTCTCCTCTGCCGTGGTAGACGCGGTCCAGTCCTCGGGGAATGTTGCGGCAGAAGGATAGGTCGAGGTGGGTGAGGGCGTGGCAGTGGAGGAGGACATCTCTGCAGAGAAAAGGAGGGTCAGTTACTCTGCGGGGGGGACAGACGATCACAACAAATATCTATATTGCGGATTGGTCACCTGACAGCGTGGGGCGTGACTCTGGTTTCTGAGACGTTGAGGAAATGCAGTTTGTTATTGCCGACCATCTCATTGTCTGCACCACTTCCTTTGTACAGGTTAATCAAGGCCTCTGCCAAATCCCTCTCTGTGTATCGTTCATCTTTCAAGGTCAATTCCTGCAGGCTGTGCCGCCATTTTCTGGTCAGCAGATAAGACCCAGAATTCGGTGGGAGCACTTCAGTGAAGAGGTACGCCCCTAGGTAGAGCTGCTCCACATCTGACAAAGACAAGCAAAGATTAGACCCAGACAACCCAACCAAAGGCTGACAGAAGATTACAGTAGATGGAAATATGGAAGGGGGTAGGAGAAAGAGGGGAAATGGAAGGGGGAGGGAGGAGGAAGGAGGGAGGGAGAGGAAGGAAGGAGGGAGGGAGGAAGAGGAATGAAGGAGGGAGAGGAAGGAGGGAGTGAGAGGAAGGAAGGAGGGAGGGAGAGGAAGAAAGGAAGGAGAGGAAGAGGGGGCACACCTTCATGCAGATGGCTTTCCAAAGGGGTTAGTTGGCCTCCGGCTTCGAGTGGGAGTTCGGCTCTGAAGGCCTATGAGGACTTTCTGTGGATGTAGATGAAGGCGACACTCACACCAGGAATGCGGGGGTTGTGCTCTGGAGTTGCTCAGATACTGACCAGTACATGGGAGCTCCGACAAGCACTGTGGTGAGATGTAGTAGCATCCATTCAGGTCTAGAACTCGCAGCTTCCAAGAATTTTTCAGCAGCCTTAGAAGGACGTCATCTGTGACTGGGGGGGAGGGGGCAACCAGTTCCTGCAGCTGAGGAAACCCAGGGGCACCGGTGTGGTTCTGAGATTTTAGGTTTGCAAGCCAATGGACGCCTACCAGTCTCAGCACCTACAATGGGAACAGAGGAACCTGAGAAGCAAGCTCATCATAGGAGCAGCCCAACATTATGAACTGTGAAGAGGACTGGTCACCTACCCAGAAATCTGAACACATTGCATATCATAGAGTTGATACCTCACTGTAACGGCATCTTTGTTCCCTGACCACATGAAAGAGTGGCAGATTCTGGGATCCCAGAGCAGCAGTGTCTATCTTATAGAACCATCAGAAAATCTTTTCAGTAAAAAACATTGCTGGCAGGCAGGCAGGCAGGCTTCTGCTTCAGAAAAGACTCTGTATGCAAAGATTCTTCCCTTCCCTGCCTCTTCCTTCTACCCAGGTCTCCCTCCAGACTCCCCTTGTAGTTGTGTTATCTCATTTATTTCCTCCCCATTTCCTGCCAACATCACTTCCTGTTTCACTAGCCTTTACGAACCAGTTCAACAAGTTCATTTGCACTTATATAAACAGGTGTCCAACTTCTAAATTCTAGATGGTAGAAAAAAAATACAGCGGGTAAAATACGTATTGAACACGTCACAATTTTTCTCGGTAAATATATTTCTAAAGGTGCAATTGAAGTCAGACTAGGTCAAAATGGAACTCTTTGGATGCCTTAACACACATCATGTTTGGAGGTCACATGGCACTGCACGTCACCCCAAAAACACCATCCCATCTGTGAAGCATGGTGGTGGGAACATCTTGGTGGTGGACTGGAAGGGGCTGAAAGTATCCGGACTGGAAGGAGGTTAAAGTGTCTGGACTGGAAGGGAGTGAAAGTGTCCGGAGTGGAAGAGGGTGAAAGGTAAATGACAGAAAACAGTCTGAAAAGCCACATATAATAGAGCCTAATAAGAGAACCACTCCGTCAATCCTCTTATGACAGTACGTGATGACGTCATAACATCATAGCGGGGCGGTTGGCGTCCATATCTCTGAGGAAGTCCCAACATCTGACACGTTGCGGGACTTCCTCAGAGATAAGGACACCAACCCCCAACCATCCCACTATTTATGAATTTCCCTGAATGGGAACGCTGTAAACAATACACTCCGATGACTCTACAGCGAATCCACAATGCTTGTATTTAATCCCGACCGAACTTACAGCGGTATCCTCGTAACGATTTTAAAATCACAATAAACATAACTAAATTCATAACTACCATAAAAATCCATATAAAACCTGAACTATAGGTGTGTAAAAATTAATAGAAAATATATTTTCAAAAATCACATCTCAATTATCTTTAAAAAAAAAAAAAGATAAAATAAACAATACCAATTTATTTAAATATTCAGGTCGTTAAAATTCAATGTAGTAAAATAGTTATTAAGGGTGAATTTGTCTCCTTGGCACAGTAAGAATACATCATCAATATACCTGCCATAAAATAAAAGGTGTGGCCAATCTCTTGAGTAAATGAGGTCCTCCTCCCATCTAGCCATGAATAAATTCCCCGAAACTTGGGGCAAATTTTGCGCCCATGGCGACACCAGTGGTTTGTAAATAAAATTTGTTGCCAAACCAAAAATAATTGTGCTTCATAGCAAAGTCTAAAAGGTGTAGAATAAAAGGTTTTTGTGTTGGGGGAATATCTGTGGCCAAGTTCAGATAAAGTTGGTCTGCCGCCATGCCGTCTGTGTGTTTTATATGGCTGTATAATGCAGACACATCTGCCGTGACAAGGTAAGTAGGCACATGTCATTTAATAGTCTTGATGTCAACAAGTATTTAGTGTCTTTCAAAAATGCGGGTGTGTTGACAACAAGAGGTTGCAGGAATTGGTCGATATATTCGCCCACTCTGGAGCTCAGGGAGCCGATCCCACTAACAATGGGCCTACCAGGGGGGAAAATCAAACAAGGCTACGTAAGGGGGGCTTCCCATAATAAAAAAAGACCCGTACTCGGGAATTATTAATACAATTTAGGTTGAATTCTATATTTAACCTTTTTGGGGGTTGGACCCAAGTACTGTACATCCAGCAGGACTCCATTTGAGCACAGGAGATCCACTGGATCCTTTTTTTTCAATACACAGAGCTCCTCGGGGGAGTGTACCTGCTCTTCCACCTACTGCAGTTTTTGGGTCAGATGAGCCAGGCACCTCTCAATGTCTCCTCTGCTGTGGTAGACGCGGTTCAGTCCTCGGGGAATGTTGCGGCAGAAGGACAGGTCGAGGTGGGTGAGGGCGTGGCAGTGGAGGAGGACATCTCTGCAGAGAAAAGGAGGGTCAGTTACTCTGCGGGGGGGACAGACGATCACAACAAATATCTATATTGCGGATTGGTCACCTGACAGCGTGGGGCGTGACTCTGGTTTCTGAGACAATGAGGAAACGCAGTTTGTTATTGCCGACCATCTCATTGTCTGCACCACTTCCTTTGTACAGGTTAATCAAGGCCTCTGCCAAATCCCTCTCTGTGTATCGTTCATCTTTCAAGGTCAATTCCTGCAGGCTGTGCCGCCATTTTCTGGTCAGCAGATAAGACCCAGAATTAGGTGGGAGCACTTCAGTGAAGAGGTACGCCCCCAGGTAGAGCTGCTCCACATCTGACAAAGACAAGCAAAGATTAGACCCAGACAACCCAACCAAAGGCTGACAGAAGATTACAGTAGATGGAAATATGGAAGGGGGTAGGAGAAAGAGGGGAAATGGAGGGGAGAGGAAGAAAGGAGGGAGGAGGAAGAAAGGAGGGAGAGGAAGAGGTGGCACACCTTCATGCAGATGGCTTTCCAAAGGGGTTAGTTGGCCTCCGGGTTCGAGTGGGAGTTCGGCTCTGAAGGCCTATGAGGACTTTCTGTGGATGTAGATGAAGGCGACACTCACACCAGGAATGCGGGGGTTGTGCTCTGGAGTTGCTCAGATACTGACCAGTACATGGGAGCTCCGACAAGCACCGTGGTGAGATGTAGTAGCATCCATTCAGGTCTAGAACTCACAGGTTCCAAGAATTTTTCAGCAGCCTTAGAAGGACGTCATCTGTGACTGGGGGGGAGGGGGCAACCAGTTCCTGCAGCTGAGGAAACCCAGGGGCACCGGTGTGGTTCTGAGGTTTGAGGTTTGCCAGCCAATGGACGCCTACCAGTCTCAGCACCTACAATGGGAACAGAGGAACCTGAGAAGCAAGCTCATCATAGGACCAGCCCAACATTATGAACTGTGAAGAGGACCGGTCACCTACCCAGACATCTGAACACATTGCATATGATAGAGTTGATACCTCACTGTAACGGCATCTTTGTTCCCTGACCACATGAAAGAGTGCAGATTCTGAGATCCCAGAGCAGCAGTGTCTATCTTATAGAACCATCAGAAAATCTTTTCACGTACTTGAATTTATGTTCAAATAATTTTTATTAAAAATTTCACTGTTTTACATAGCATAGGTTTACGGTTCAATCAACATGACAAATTAACAAGCAGGATAAATACCCCACCATTAGGCCGGGGGAATGGTTTCCAGTATTGCATTCAAAGTAAACATACTAACAGTTTAAGAGCCGCAAACATAATGTAGGTTATAAGAGTAGACAGGGATAATAAACAAGAACATATAGTAGGGAAGGGAGAGGTATGGGGTATGGGGGGGGGGACAGGTGGGGGAGAGGCTAGGGGGTCGGAACCAGCATGTCACTTGGGTGTTACAGGAGTCAGTTTCAGTAATGTAGGTAATCAGCATATTACAGAACAGTTCGGGTTCCGTAGCCATCTAGCCCACTGAAATTGTAACTTATGGTAGGTGGAGGTATTTAGAGATGATCTTCTCTCCATGTCACATTGGATGTTTAGATCCGATATGAGTGAGGTGAGAGAAGGGGATTTAGTGGAGTTCCACAGTCTAGTGATATTAAGTTTTGCCGCAGCTAATATGTGAACGATGATCGTGCGGGTCTCTTTAGGGAACTGATCAATGTCAATATGGAGAATAGCGAGGGCGTGGTTAGGAACGATTGGAGATTCAGTTAATGTTGAAATGAAATGAAAAACATTGTTCCAGTATGATCTAATGGATTTGCATGACCACAGTATATGGAGAGTTGATCCTATGTCTCCGCATTGCCTCCAACAAAGAGGGGAATGTAGAGGGTAGTACATGGAGAGTTTTACTGGAGTCAGGTACCATTGGTGCAGTATTTTTAAGAAAGAATCCCAGTGGGTGCTACATCGAGAGGCTTTATAGGTAATATTAAAGGTTTTCTCCCATGAATGGAGTGGGACTTGTTGAGCTAAGAGTTTCTCCCAATTGCTAAGGGAAGTCGTTTGTGGAGAAAATTGCGAGTTGATACTGAGTGTGTAAAAAGTAGAGATCCCTTTTCGCGGATATTGTGATTTGTTTAGGAAATTATATGCCGTGGTAGGGATGTTAATCAGAGTTTGAGTAGATGTGTTGTGCAAAGCATGTGCAATTCTTAAATACGTAAAGTGTTCTGAGTTGGGGAGATGAAAATTACTTTGTAAAGTGGAGAAGGAATCAATGGTATTTCTTGTATACAGCTGTTGTAAGTGTGTAATTCCATGTCGGTGCCATTGTTTTAGATTCAAGAAAGGTATTATAAGGTGTAGGGTGGTAATTGGGGTGGGTAGTGATATGGTATCTGTGGAGGAGTAGTTTATGAGATCGTACCACGCCTGTATAGTAGCTTGAATGCAGGGATGGTGAAATATATTGTTGGTCAGATGCGTACATGGAGTAAATAGGATATCTCTAGGTGAGCTCAAATGCTGTGGAATCGTTTCCATAGTAGACCATATCTTTTCTTGGGTTGGGTGCCACCAGAAATAAACCTGGTCTAAGAGGGTTGCAGTGTAATACGATTTGAGGTGTGGAAGACCTGCACCACCTCTGGATACTGGGCGTATTAGGAGATTAGTTGTATATCTCGGGCGTTTTGAGTTCCAAAGAAATTTGGCAAAAATTGTAACTTATTAAAGAAGCTGTTTGGGATTGGTACAGGAAGTGTGCGGAATATATATAAAATTTTGGGGAGTATACACATTTTCAGGGTCGCTATTCTCCCAAGTTTGGATAGTGTAGACGTGCGTAAATTGTTAAGTTCCTGTGGGATAGAGTCGAGGAGAAGTTTATGATTAGCCCCATAGAGTTTCTCTAACGAGGAGGTGAGGTTAATTCCCAGATAGGGTATGCTGTGTTGTTCCCATATAAAGGGAAATTGTTTAATTAATGATTGCTGAACTTTGGTAGGTACATGGAGATTTAAAATTGAGGATTTGGCTTCATTAAGTTTATAGTATGAGACTTCCGAGTATGACTGAAGATGGGATCGTATTGCGTGAAGAGATTTTTGTGGGTTTGTGATCATTAATATGATATCATCTGCAAAAAGGCTGATTTTATGTTCTCTGTCAAGATGGGTGATCCCTGTGAAGGAAGGGTCAGCTCTGAGACGCGCCGCTAAAGGTTCAATGAGTAATGTAAATATTATGGGGGACAAGGGGCAACCTTGTCTCGTGCCATTAGATATGTGAAAGGGTTTGGACAGTGTACCGTCGGTCAATACTCTGGCCAATGGGTGGGAATAGAGCGAGAGGATTGCAGAGAGCATCCAACCGTTAATTCCAAATTTTTGTAGTGTTAGCTTCATAAATTGCCAGCGTATACGATCAAATGCTTTTTCTGCATCAAGGGAAAGGAATATAGAGGGTTGTTTGGTGGAGTCAAGTTTTTGAAGAAGAGATAACAGTCTTCTGGTAGCATCGGGTGCCTGGCGGCCGGGGGTGAATCCTACTTGGTCCGGAGGGATTAGTAGGGGAAGAGAAGGTAGTAGTCTTTGAGCTATTATTTTGGCGTAAAGTTTGATGTCTGTGTTTAGCAGTGAAATCGGTCTATAGTTATGGGTTAATTGGGAATCTTTGCCTGGTTTTGGGATTGTAGTGATTATGGACATTAGCATTTCTTTCGGAAAAGTGCCAGCTTCGGCCACATACAGTCATGGCCGAAATTGTTGGCACCCTTGATATTTCTCCAGGAAATCATGTATTTCTCACGAAACGTATTGCATTAACACATGTTTTGCTATACACATGTTTATTCCCTTTGTGTGTATTGGGACAAAACAAAAAAAGGGAGGAAAGAAAGCAAATTCGACATAATGTCACACAAACCTCCAAAAATGGGCTGGACAAAAGTATTGGCACCCTTTCACAACTGCGGATAAATAAGAATGTTACAAGCATGTGATGCTCCTGTAAACTCACCTGGGGCAAGTAACAGGTGTGGGCAATATAGAAATCACACCTGAAAGCAGATAAAAAGGAGAGACGTTCACTTAACCTTTGCATTGTGTGTCTGTCTGTGCCACACTAAGCATGGACAACAGAAAGAGGAGACGAGAACTGTCTGAGGACCTGAGAACCAAAATTGTGGCAAAATATCAACAATCTCAAGGTTACAAGTCCATCTCCAGAGAACTAGATTTGCCTTTGTCCACAGTGCGCAACATTATCAAGAAGTTTGCAACCCATGGCACTGTAGCTAATCTCCCTGGTCGTGGACGGATGAGGAAAATTGATGAAAGATTGCAACGCAGAATAGTCCGGATGGTGGATAAGCAGCCCCAAACATGTTCCAAAGACATTCAAGCTGTCCTGCAGGCTCAGGGAGCATCAGTGTCAGCGCGAACTATCCGTCGACATTTAAATGAAATGAAACGCTATGGCAGGAGACCCAGGAGGACCCCACTGCTGACACAGAGACATAAAAAAGCAAGACTACAGTTTGCCAAAATGTACTTGAGTAAGCCAAAAGCCTTCTGGGAAAACGTCTTGTGGACAGATGAGACCAAGATAGAGCTTTTCGGTAAAGCACATCATTCTACTGTTTACCGAAAACGGAATGAGGCCTACAAAGAACAAAACACAGTACCTACGGTAAAATATGGTGGAGGTTCAATGATGTTTTGGGGTTGTTTTGCTGCCTCTGGCACTGGGTGCCTTGACTGTGTGCAAGGCATCATGAAATCTGAGGATTACCAAAGGATTTTGGGTCGCACTGTAGGGCCCAGTGTCAGAAAGCTGGGTTTGCGTCCAAGATCCTGGGTCTTCCAGCAGGACAATGACCCCAAACATACGTCAAAAAGCACTCAGAAATGGATGGCAAAGAAGCGCTGGAGAGTTCTGAAGTGGCCAGCAATGAGCCCAGATCTAAATCCCATTGAACACCTGTGGAGAGATCTTAAAATTGCTGTTGGGAAAAGGTGTCCTTCCAATAAGAGAGACCTGGAGCTGTTTGCAAAGGAAGAGTGGTCCAAAATTCCGGGTGAGAGGTGTCAGAAGCTTATTGATGGTTATAGGAAGCGACTGATTTCAGTTATGTTTTCCAAAGGGTGTGCAACCAAATATTAAGTTAAGGGTGCCAATACTTTTGTCCAGCCCATTTTTGGGGTTTTGTGTGACATTATGTCATATTTGCTTTTCTGCCTCTGTTTTATATTTGTTCCAATACATACAAAGGGAATAAACATGTGTATAGCAAAACATGTGTTAATGCAATACCTTTTTTGTGTGAAATACTTGATTTTCAGGAAAAATATCAAGGGTGCCAACAATTTCGGCCATGACTGTAGTTATAGAGCGTGGAGAGATAGGGAGTTAAGTGTGGGGCGAATGTTTTATAAAATTCATTAGTAAAGCCATCGGTACCTGGGGATTTGTTGAGAGGCAACGATCGAATGTTTTTTTTCTATTTCCACTGGCGTTATAGGGGAAGATATGGATTCAAGTTGTGAGGATGTAAGGTGAGGAAGATGTATATTGTTTAGGAATTTTTGTATTAGAGTGGGTGTTGGTTGAGATGTATTTGGGTCATCTACAATATTGTATAGTGTCTTGTAGTAATCAGCAAAGGCCTCCGCTATATCCTGTGGGTTTGTAAGACAATCGTGTGTTGTAGGCTGTCGGATAGAGGTAATTTTAGCTTTAAGGCGTTTTTGTTTAATTGTTTTGGTTAGGAGTGAGTTTGCCTTATTAGCCAGGGAGTAGAATCGTGTTTTTGTTTTCTGTAGGTTTAAGTCATATTTGTGTAGTAGGAGTATACGGAGTTTGTTTCTATCAGCGGAGAGAGATGTAGATATGGAGGGGGTAGGGTTTTTCTTATTTGCGTCTTCCTTAAGTTTTATGGATGCTAATAATTGGTCGATTTGTTGGGTTCGTGTCCTATTTATGCGTGCGTTAAGTTGTATAAGAATACCTCTCATATATGCTTTGTAAGTAGGCCATAATGTGGAAATGGAGATATCAGGAGTATCATTACATTCAAAAAATACCTTATGTGCATCTAATAAGTATTTCTGGTTCTCAGGTTGTTTCAAGATCGTAGAGTTCATTCTCCATATTCGGGGGATTGAAGAATGTTGAATGTCGTCTAGGGTTATATTGACTGGAGCATGGTCCGACCAGGTTATACTGCCGATATTGGATGAAGTTATATGCTGAAGAGTCCATTTATCCGTAAGGAGAAAGTCTATTCTGGAGTATGATAGGTGAGCTGGGGAAAAATACGTGTAGTCTCTTTCCGATCCATGTTGGCAACGCCAGATATCATATAGGTCATGTGTGTGTAGAATGTTGTTGAAGCTCAAGTTGGGAGCTCTTTTGGTTGAAGATGAGTCCAGAAGTGTGTCTCCAATGATGTTGAAGTCCCCTCCGATAATAAGCCTACCCTGTGATATAGGAGAGACTGTAGAGGAGAGTTTTTTGTAGAATTTCATCTGTTGGTGGTTAGGGCCGTATACATTGACCAGAGTGTATGGGATATTATTGATTTTACCGATTAAGATATGAAAGCGACCTTGAGGGTCCGCCAACTCAGAAATGAACTGAAATTGTATAGAGTCCTTAATGGCTGTGATGACACCATTTTTTTTCTTTTGGTTATTAGCCATGTAGATGTGGGAGAAGCCGTGCATATTTAGCTTTGGTAGTTTTAGAAGATACGAAGTGTGTCTCCTGTAGGAACAAGACATCAGCATGGAGTGTGCGGGTCTCTTTGTAGAGCATAGATCTCTTAAAGGGAGAGTTCAAGCCTCGCACATTCAGAGATGTAAGGTTAATCATTTGTAGTGTTGGTGGACTGTTTGGTAGAGTATGTTAGTTGTTTCAAAATAGTGAGATAGTGACTACCGAAAAAAAGTTGCAGAGGATATGTTCCATCATGTTTCAGGTTGTGAGGAGGATCAGACGAGCTGGTGGTTCCGGGGATTGGATAGGTAAGAAGGGGTAAAAAAATCTTGCGGATAACTCAAGGAACATGAGTAGCAATAATCGCTACTGTCAAACATGGGGGTGCGGGTTGGCGTTGACCACAACGGAGGTCATGCTATACTTTCAATCGACACATTGGTGGACTTAGTGAGGCCGTGAGTCAGTGTTTCAGATAGTAGCGTTCATTCGGCTGAGGAGTCACAATAGGACCATATAAAGGAGATTTGGTTATTCTGCTTCCATTTGTTGGTGGTTGTAGTGGGCAGAGCGTGGCGGATCCACTGGTATTATGTTCCAAGATTGCAGTAAGTCAATGCCAGATTCCAGTGTTTTAATAGTGTAAATTCTACCGTGGCGTTTAACTATTAGTTTAGTAGGGAATCCCCACTGGTAGCTGATGCCGTGGTTACAGAGTGCCTTGGTAACAGACACCAATTTTTTACGGTTGAGGAGTGTATCTTTTGACAGATCTGCATACAATTGGATGTTCGTGTGGGATGGTGGAAGAGGTGGCGGGTTTCTGGCAGCGGCCATCATGCGTTCTTTCACATGGTAAAAATGGATGCGGGCTAAAACATCTCTCGGAATGGAAGCTGAGAGGAAAGATGGTTTGGGTATCCGATGTGCCCGATCTATGGCCAGCTCTTGCTCCGAGATAGATGGGAGTAGGTGCTTCATAAATTGTTGAATGTACGGGAGCAGAGCATCAGAGGTAATGGTTTCTGGTATACCTCTTAATTTGACGTTATTCCGCCTCGAGCGATCTTCTAGATCTGCTATTTTTAACTTAATTTGCTCAAGATCTGTCGAGTGATCTGTGTGTGCATCTATCATGTCATTATGAGCTGATATCATGTCCTCCATTCTTGTTTCAATATGGCGTATTCTCGAGTCTTGTTGTTGCATTGTATTAGAGATTTGGGATGAGGAAGCCGTGATATCATTATGTAGTGTCTGACGCAGGGAAAGTAGCATGTTTTTCATACTAATCTCTGTGATCGGTTGATCAGATACAGGGAATGATTCAATCAGTGAGGGTGTAATGTTTTCCTGTAATGTAGGTAATACATGTGGTAGATTCTCAGTGGTAGGATCTATTTCCAGCCTTGGCCTTGATTTTGCAGGGCTGCAGGCAGTAGGGGATAGTGGAGGTGATGATGGTGGAGCTCTCAGGCGTGGATCTGTGTGCAGGGCTGCACTATCTCCCACTGTGCTGCTGTGCCTGTCTGACAAGCCGGCGCCATCTTGGATATCAGGGGAGACGGCCGGAAAGAAACTCGTCAGCTTCCCTGGTGATCCAGGGGTTCTGCGACGGCGAGGCATGGATTTGAAGGGTTGCACACCCTTCATAAGTGGTCCGGTGACGGTCGGGACCCTCAGGTCTGGTAGGTGCCGCTGTTACACTGACGGCGGGACGGAGCGGGTCTCAGTCCGTGACCATCCGCTTCGCCGGCCGTGCATGCGCCCATGTACTTGAATTTAAAGTCAGTAAAAAACATTGCTGGCAGGCAGGCAGGCTTCTGCTTCAGAAAAGACTCTGTATGCAAAGATTCTTCCCTTCCCTGCCTCTTCCTTCTACCCAGGTCTCCCTCCAGACTCCCCTTGTAGTTGTGTTATCTCATTTATTTCCTCCCCATTTCCTGCCAACATCACTTCCTGTTTCACTAGCCTTTACAAACCAGTTCAACAAGTTCATTTGCACTTATATAAACGGGTGTCCAACTTCTAAATTCTAGATGGTAGAAAAAAAATACAGCGGGTAAAATACGTATTGAACACGGCACAATTTTTCTCGGTAAATATATTTCTAAAGGTGCAATTGAAGTCAGACTAGGTCAAAATGGAACTCTTTGGATGCCATAATACACATCATGTTTGGAGGTCACATGGCACTGCACGTCACCCCAAAAACACCATCCCATCTGTGAAGCATGGTGGTGGGAACATCTTGGTGGTGGACTGGAAAGGGGTGAAAGTATCCGGACTGGAAGGAGGTTAAAGTGTCCGGACTGGAAGAGAGTGAAAGTGTCCGGAGTGGAAGAGGGTGAAAGGTAAATGACAGAAAACAGTCTGAAAAGCCACATATAATAGAGCCTAATAAGAGAACCACTCCGTCAATCCTCTTATGGCAGTACGTGATGACGTCATAACATCATAGCGGGGCGGTTGGCGTCCATATCTCTGAGGAAGTCCCAACATCTGACACTTTGCGGGACTTTCTCAGAGATAAGGACACCAACCCCCAACCATCCCACTATTTATGAATTTCCCTGAATGGGAACGCTGTAAACAATACACTCCGATGACTCTACAGCGAATCCACAATGCTTGTATTTAATCCCGATCGAACTTACAGCGGTATCCTCGTAACGATTTTAAAATCACAATAAACATAACTAAATTCATAACTACCATAAAAATCCATATAAAACCTGCAATATAGGTGTGTAAAAATTAATAGAAAATATATTTTCAAAAATCACATCTCAATTATCTTTAAAAAAAAAATAAAAATAAAATAAACAATACCAATTTATTTAAATATTCAGGTCGTTAAAATTCAATGTAGTAAAATAGTTATTAAGGGTGAATTTGTCTCCTTGGCACAGTAAGAATACATCATCGATATACCTGCGATAAAATAAAAGGTGTGGCCAATCTGTTGAGTAAATGAGGTCCTCCTCCCATCTAGCCATGAATAAATTCCCCGAAACTTGGGGCAAATATAGCGCCCATGGCGACACCAGTGGTTTGTAAATAAAATTTGTTGCCAAACCAAAAATAATTGTGTTTCATAGCAAAGTCTAAAAGGTGTAGAATAAAAGGTTTTTGTGTTGGGGGAATATCTGTGGCCAAGTTCAGATAAAGTTGGTCTGCCGCCATGCCGTCTGTATGTTTTATATGGCTGTATAATGCAGACACATCTGCCGTGACAAGGTAAGTAGGCACATGTCATTTAATAGTCTTGATGTCAACAAGTATTTGTTTAGTATCTTTCAAAAATGCGGGTGTGTTGACAACAAGAGGTTGCAGGAATTGGTCGATATATTCGCCCACTCTGGAGCTCAGGGAGCCGATCCCACTAACAATGGGCCTACCAGGGGGGAAAATCAAACAAGGCTACGTAATGGGGGCTTCCCATAATAAAAAAAGACCCGTACTCGGGAATTATTAATACAATTTAGGTTGAATTCTATATTTAACCTTTTTGGGGGTTGGACCCAAGTACTGTACATCCAGCAGGACTCCATTTGAGCACAGGAGATCCACTGGATCCTTTTTTTTCAATACACAGAGCTCCTCGGGGGAGTGTCCCTGTTCTTCCACCTCCTGCAGTTTTTGGGTCAGATGAGCCAGGCACCTCTCAATGTCTCCTCTGCCATGGTAGACGCGGTCCAGTCCTCGGGGAATGTTGCGGCAGAAGGACAGGTCGAGGTGGGTGAGGGCGTGGCAGTGGAGGAGGACATCTCTGCAGAGAAAAGGAGGGTCAGTTACTCTGCGGGGGGGACAGACGATCACAACAAATATCTATATTGCGGATTGGTCACCTGACAGCGTGGGGCGTGACTCTGGTTTCTGAGACATTGAGGAAACGCAGTTTGTTATTGCCGACCATCTCATTGTCTGCACCACTTCCTTTGTACAGGTTAATCAAGGCCTCTGCCAAATCCCTCTCTGTGTATCGTTCATCTTTCAAGGTCAATTCCTGCAGGCTGTGCCGCCATTTTCTGGTCAGCAGATAAGACCCAGAATTCGGTGGGAGCACTTCAGTGAAGAGGTACGCCCCCAGGTAGAGCTGCTCCACATCTGACAAAGACAAGCAAAGATTAGACCCAGACAACCCAACCAAAGGCTGACAGAAGATTACAGTAGATGGAAATATGGAAGGGGGTAGGAGAAAGAGGGGAAATGGAGGGGAGAGGAAGGAAGGAGGGAGGGAGGAGGAAGGAGGGAGAGGAAGGAAGGAGGGAGGGAGAGGAATGAAGGAGGGAGGGAGAGGAAGGAAGGAAAAGAAGGAGGGAGGGAGAGGAAGGAAAAAGGGAGGGAGAGGAAAGAAGGGAGAGGAAGGAAGGAGGGAGGGAGGGAGAGGAAGGAGGGAGGGAGAGGAAGAAAGGAGGGAGAGGAAGAGGGGGCTCATCTTCATGCAGATGGCTTTCCAAAGGGGTTAGTTGGCCTCCGGCTTCAAGTGGGAGTTCGGCTCTGAAGGCCTATGAGGACTTTCTGTGGATGTAGATGAAGGCGACACTCACACCAGGAATGCGGGGGTTGTGCTCTGGAGTTGCTCAGATACTGACCAGTACATGGGAGCTCCGACAAGCACTGTGGTGAGATGTAGTAGAATCCATTCAGGTCTAGAACTCACAGCTTCCAAGAATTTTTCAGCAGCCTTAGAAGGACGTCATCTGTGACTAGGGGGGAGGGGGCAACCAGTTCCTGCAGCTGAGGAAACCCAGGGGCACCGGTGTGGTTCTGAGGTTTGAGGTTTGCCAGCCAATGGACGCCTACCAGTCTCAGCACCTACAATGGGAACAGAGGAACCTGAGAAGCAATCTCATCATAGGACCAGCCCAACATTATGAACTGTGAAGAGGACCGGTCACCTACCCAGAAATCTGAACACATTGCATATCATAGAGTTGATACCTCACTGTAACGGCATCTTTGTTCCCTGACCACATGAAAGAGTGGCAGATTCTGGGATCCCAGAGCAGCAGTGTCTATCTTATAGAACCATCAGAAAATCTTTTCAGTAAAAAACATTGCTGGCAGGCAGGCAGGCAGGCTTCTGCTTCAGAAAAGACTCTGTATGCAAAGATTCTTCCCTTCCCTGCCTCTTCCTTCTACCCAGGTCTCCCTCCAGACTCCCCTTGTAGTTGTGTTATCTCATTTATTTCCTCCCCATTTCCTGCCAACATCACTTCCTGTTTCACTAGCCTTTACGAACCAGTTCAACAAGTTCATTTGCACTTATATAAACGGGTGTCCAACTTCTAAATTCTAGATGGTAGAAAATAAATACAGCGGGTAAAATACGTATTGAACACGTCACAATTTTTCTCGGTAAATATATTTCTAAAGGTGCAATTGAAGTCAGACTAGGTCAAAATTGAACTCTTTGGATGTCATAATACACATCATGTTTGAAGGTCACATGGCACTGCACGTCACCAAAAAAACACCATCCCAACTGAGAAGCGTGGTGGTGGGAACATCTTGGTGGTGGGAACATCTTGGTGGTGGACTGGAAGGGGTGAAAGTGTCCGGACTGGAATGAGGTTAAAGTGTCTGGACTGGAAGGGAGTGAAAGTGTCCGGAGTGGAAGGGGGTGAAAGTGTCCGGAGTGGAAGAGGGTGAAAGGTAAATGACAGAAAACAGTCTGAAAAGCCACATATAATAGAGCCTAATAAGAGAACCACTCCGTCAATCCTCTTATGGCAGTACGTGATGACGTCATAACATCATAGCGGAGCGGTTGGCGTCCATATCTCTGAGGAAGTCCCAACATCTGACACGTTGCGGGACTTCCTCAGAGATAAGGACACCAACCCCCAACCATCCCACTATTTATTAATTTCCCTGAATGGGAACGCTGTAAACAATGCACTCCGATGACTCTACAGCGAATCCACAATGCTTGTATTTAATCCCGACCGAACTTACAGCGGTATCCTCTTAACGATTTTAAAATCACAATAAACATAACTAAATTCATAACTACCATAAAAATCCATATAAAACCTGAAATATAGGTGTGTAAAAATTAATAGAAAATATATTTTCAAAAATCACATCTCACTTATCTTTAAAAAAAAAAAAAGATAAAATAAACAATACCAATTTATTTAAATATTCAGGTCGTTAAAATTCAATGTAGTAAAATAGTTATTAAGGGTGAATTTGTCTCCTTGCCACAGTAAGAATACATCATCAATATACCTGCCATAAAATAAAAGGTGTGGCCAATCTCTTGAGTAAATGAGGTCCTCCTCCCATCTGGCCATGAATAAATTCCCCGAAACTTGGGGCAAATTTAGCGCCCATGGCGACACCAGTGGTTTGTAAATAAAATTTGTTGCCAAACCAAAAATAATTGTGCTTCATAGCAAAGTCTAAAAGGTGTAGAATAAAAGGTTTTTGTGTTGGGGGAATATCTGTGGCCAAGTTCAGATAAAGTTGGTCTGCCGCCATGCCGTCTGTGTGTTTTATATGGCTGTATAATGCAGACACATCTGCCGTGACAAGGTAAGTAGGCACATGTCATTTAATAGTCTTGATGTCAACAAGTATTTAGTGTCTTTCAAAAATGCGGGTGTGTTGACAACAAGAGGTTGCAGGAATTGGTCGATATATTCACCCACTCTGGAGCTCAGGGAGCCGATCCCACTAACAATGGGCCTACCAGGGGGGAAAATCAAACAAGGCTACGTAAGGGGGGCTTCCCATAATAAAAAAAGACCCGTACTCGGGAATTATTAATACAATTTAGGTTGAATTCTATATTTAACCTTTTTGGGGGTTGGACCCAAGTACTGTACATCCAGCAGGACTCCATTTGAGCACAGGAGATCCACTGGATCCTTTTTTTTCAATACACAGAGCTCCTCGGGGGAGTGTCCCTGTTCTTCCACCTCCTGCAGTTTTTGGGTCAGATGAACCAGGCACCTCTCAATGTCTCCTCTGCCGTGGTAGACGCGGTCCAGTCCTCGGGGAATGTTGCGGCAGGACAGGTCGAGGTGGGTGAGGGCGTGGCAGTGGAGGAGGACATCTCTGCAGAGAAAAGGAGGGTCAGTTACTCTGCGGGGGGGACAGACGATCACAACAAATATCTATATTGCGGATTTGTCACCTGACAGTGTGGGGCGTGAATCTGGTTTCTGAGAGGTTCAGGAATCGCAGTTTGTTATTGCCGACCATCTCATTGTCTGCACCACTTCCTTTGTAGAGATTAAGCAAGGCCTCCGCCAAATCCTCCTCTGTGTATCGTTGACCCTTCAAGTCCAGTTCCTGCAGGCTGTGCCGCCATTTACAGGTCAGCAGATGGGACTCAGAAATGATCGATGGGGGCACTCCAGTGAAGTAGTACGCCCCCAGGTAGAGCTGCATCACATCTGACAAAGACAAGCAATGATTAGACCCAGACAACCCAACCAAAGGCTGACAGAAGATTACAGTAGATGGAAATATGGAAGGGGGTAGGAGAAAGAGGGAAAATGGAGGGGAGAGGAAGAAAGGAAGGAGGGAGAGGAAGGAAGGAGAGGAAAAAGGGAGGGAGAGGAAGGAAGGAGGGAAGGAGAGGAAAGCGGGATAGTAAGGAAGGAAGGGGAAGGAAGGGAGGGAGAGGAAGGAGGGACAGGAGGGAGGGAGAGGAAGGAAAAAGGGAGGGAGAGGATAGAAGGGAGAGGAAGGAAGGAGGGAGGGAGAGGAAAGAGGGAGAGGAAGGAGGAAGGAAGGAGTGAGAGGAAGAAGGGAGGGAGGGAGAGGAAGAAGGGAGGGAGAGGAAGGAAAAAGGGAAGGAGAGGAAAGAAGGGAGAGGAAGGAAGGAAGAAGTGAGATGAAGGAAGGCGGGAGAGAGAGGAAGGAGGGAGTGAGAGGAAGGAAGGAGGGAGGGAGAGGAAGGAAGGAGGGAGGGAGGGAGAGGAAGAGGGGGCACACCTTCATGCAGATGGCTTTCCAAATGGGTTAGTTGGCCTCCGGCTTCAAGTGGGAGTTCGGCTCTGAAGGCCTATGAGGACTTTCTGTGGATGAAGGCGACACTCACACCAGGAATGCCGGGGTTGTGCTCTGGAGTTGCTCAGATACTGACCAGTACATGGGAGCTCCGACAAGCACTGTGGTGAGATGTAGTAGCATCCATTCAGGTCTAGAACTCGCAGCTTCCTAGAATTTTTCAGCAGCCTCAGAAGGACGTCATCTGTGACTGGGGGGGAGGGGGCAACCAGTTCCTGCAGCTGAGGAAACCCAGGGGCACCGGTGTGGTTCTGAGGTTTGAGGTTTGCCAGCTAATGGACGCCTACCAGTCTCAGCACCTGCAATGGGAACAGAGGAACCTGAGAAGCAAGCTCATCATAGGACCAGCCCAACAGCATGAACTGTGAAGAGGACCGGTCACCTACCCAGACATCTGAACACATTGCATATGATAGAGTTGATACCTCACTGTAACGGCATCTTTGTTCCCTGACCACATGAAAGAGTGGCAGATTCTGGGATCCCAGAGCAGCAGTGTCTATCCTATAGAAACATCAGAAAATCTTTTCATGTACTTGAATTTAAAGTCAGTAAAAAACATTGCTGGCTGGCAGGCAGGCAGGCTTCTGCTTCAGAAAAAACTCTGTATGCAAAGATTCTTCCCTTCCCTGCCTCTTCCTTCTACCCAGGTCTCCCTCCAGACTCTCCTTGTGGTTGTGTTATCTCATTTATTTCCTCCCCATTTCCTGCCAACATCACTTCCTGTTTCACTAGCCTTTATGAACCAGTTCAACAAGTTTATTTGCACTTATATAAACGGGTGTCCAACTTCTAAATTCTAGATGGTAGAAAAAAAATACAGCAGGTAAAATACGTATTGAACACGTCACAATTTTTCTCAGTAAATATATTTCTAAAGGTGCAATTGAAGTCAGACTAGGTCAAAATGGAACTCTTTGGATGCCATAATACACATCATGTTTGCAGGTCACATGGCACTGCACGTCACCCCAAAAACACCATCCCAACTGTGAAGCATGGTGGTGGGAACATCTTGGTGGTGGACTGGAAGGGGGTGAAAGTGTCCGGACTGGAAGGGTGGTGAAAGTGTCTGGACTGGAAGGGGGTGAAAGTGTCCGGAGTGGAAGAGGGTGAAAGGTAAATGACAGAAAACAGTCTGAAAAGCCACATATAATAGAGCCTAATAAGAGAACCACTCCGTCAATCCTCTTATGGCAGTACGTGATGACGTCATAACATCATAGCGGGGCGGTTGGCATCCATATCTCTGAGGAAGTCCCAACATCTGACACTTTGCGGGACTTCCTCAGAGATAAGGACACCAACCCCCAACCATCCCACTATTTATTAATTTCCCTGAATGGGAACGCTGTAAACAATACACTCCGATGACTCTACAGCGAATCCACAATGCTTGTATTTAATCCCGACCGAACTTACAGCGGTATCCTCGTAACGATTTTAAAATCACAATAAACATAACTACATTCATAACTACCATAAAAATCCATATAAAACCTGAAATATACAGTTGCAAGAAAAAGTATGTGAACCTCTTGGGATTACGTGGAGTTTTGCATGAATTGGGCATAAAATGTGCTCTGAACGTCATCTAAGTCACAATAGAAGAACACAGTCTGCTGAACATAATACTACACAAACATTAGATGTTGCCATGGTTTCATTGCACATAACATGTAAACATTCACAGCGCAGGGAGGAAAAAGTATGTGAACCTTTGGACTTAATAACTGGTTGACCCTCCTTTGGCAGCAATAACCTCAACCAAACGTTTCCTGTAGTTGCAGATCAGACCTGCACAATGATCTGGAGTCATTTTGGACCACTCCTCTTCACAAAACTGTTTCAGTGTAGCAATATTCTTGGGATGTCTGGTGTGAATCGATCTCTTAAGGTCATGCCACAGCATTTCAGTCGGGTTGAGGTCAGGACTCTGACTGGGCCACTCCAGAAGGCGTATTCTGTGCTGTTGCAGCCATTGTTTTGTTGAATGACTTGTATGCTTTGGGTCATCATTGTCCTGTTGCATCACCCATCCTCTGCGGAGCTTCAGTTGGCGGACAGATGGTCGTACGATTTCCTGCAAAATGTCTTGATAAACTCTGGAATTCATTTTCCCATCAATGACAACAATCCGTCCAGTCCTGAGGCAGCAAAGCAGCCCCAAACCATGATGCTCCCTCCGCCATGTTTCACAGTGGGGATGAGGTTTTGATGTTGGTGTGCTGGGCCTTTTTTTCTCCACACATAGTGTTTTGTGTTCTTCCCAAACAACTCAATCTTGGTTTCATCTGTCCACAGTATATTCTGCCAGTAGTGCTGTGGAACATCCAGGTGCTCTTTTGCAAACTTCAAACGTGCTGCAATATTCTTTTTGGACAGCAATGGCTTCCTCCGTGGTGTCCTCCCATGTACTCCATTCTTGTTTAATGTTTTCCTTATTGTAGATGTGTCAACAAAAATGTTAGCATGTGCCAGAGATTTCTGTAGGTCTTTAGCTGACACTCTGGGAGTCTTCTTTACCTCATGCAGCATTCTGCGCTGGGCTCTTGCAGTCATTTTTACAGGACGACCACGCCTAGGGAGAGTAGCAACAGTGCTAAACTTTCTGCATTTGTAGACAGTCTGTCTTACCGTGGACACATAAACATCAAGGCTCAAGGAGATACTTTTGTAACCCTTTCCAGCTTCATGCAAGTCAACAATTCTTGATGGTAGGTCTTCTGAGAGCTCTTTTCTGTGAGGCATGGTTCACATCAGACAGTGCTTCTTGAAACCATTAAACCCAAAACAGGTGTCAGCAACACATCCAATATCATCACACTGATTGGAGTCAAGGTTGGCTCACTCCTGGCTCCAATTAGCTCTGGGAGAAGTCATTAAGCTAGGGCCTCACATACTTTTTCCTCCCTGCACTGTGAATGTTTACATGTTATGTGCAATGAAACCATGGCAACATCTAATGTTTGTGTAGTATTATGTTCAGCAGACTGTGTTCTTCTATTGTTGTGACTTAGATGACGTTCAGAGCACATTTTATGCCCAATTCATGCAAAACTCCACGTAATCCCAAGGGGTTCACATACTTTTTCTTGCAACTGTAGGTGTGTAAAAATGAATAGAAAATATATTTTCAAAAATCACATCTCACTTATCTTTAAAAAAAAACAAAAAAGATAAAATAAACAATACCAATTTATTAAAATATTCAGGTCGTTAAAATTCAATGTAGTAAAATAGTTATTAAGCGTGAATTTGTCTCCTTGCCACAGTAAGAATACATCATCGATATACCTGCCATAAAATAAAAGGTGTGGCCAATCTCTTGAGTAAATGAGGTCCTCCTCCCATCTAGCCATGAATAAATTCGCCAAACTTGGGGCAAATTTAGTGCCCATGGCGACACCAGTGGTCTGTAAATAAAATTTGTTGACAGACCAAAAATAATTGCTTCATAGCAAAGTCTAAAAGGTGTAGAATAAAAGGTTTTTGTGTTGGGGGAATATCTGTGGCCAAGTTCAGATAAAGTTGGTCTGCCGCCATGCCGTCTGTATGTTTTATATGGCTGTATAATGCAGACACATCTGCCGTGACAAGGTAAGTAGGCACATGTCATTTAATAGTCTTGATGTCAACAAGTATTTGTTTAGTATCTTTCAAAAATGCGGGTGTGTTGACAACAAGAGGTTGCAGGAATTGGTCGATATATTCGCCCACTCTGGAGCTCAGGGAGCCGATCCCACTAACAATGGGCCTACCAGGGGGGAAAATCAAACAAGGCTACGTAAGGGGGGCTTCCCATAATAAAAAAAGACCCGTACTCGGGAATTATTAATACAATTTAGGTTGAATTCTATATTTAACCTTTTTGGGGGTTGGACCCAAGTACTGCACATCCAGCAGGACTCCATTTGAGCACAGGAGATCCACTGGATCCTTTTTTTTCAATACACAGAGCTCCTCAGGGGCGTGTCACTGCTCTTCCACCTCCTGCAGTTTTTGGGTCAGATGAGCCAGGCACCTCTCAATGTCTCCTCTGCCGTGGTAGTCGCGGTCCAGTCCTCGGGGAATGTTGTGGCAGAAGGACAGGTCGAGGTGGGTGAGGGCGTGGCAGTGGAGGAGGACATCTCTGCAGAGAAAAGGAGGGTCAGTTACTCTGCGAGGGGGGGGGGCAGACGATCACAACAAATATCTATATTGCGGATTGGTCACCTGACAGCGTGGGGCGTGACTCTGGTTTCTGAGACGTTGAGGAAATGCAGTTTGTTATTGCCGACCATCTCATTGTCAGCACCACTTCCTTTGTACAGGTTAATCAAGGCCTCTGCCAAATCCCTCTCTGTGTATCGTTCATCTTTCAAGGTCAATTCCTGCAGGCTGTGCCGCCATTTTCTGGTCAGCAGATAAGACCCAGAATTCGGTGGGAGCACTTCAGTGAAGAGGTACGCCCCCAGGTAGAGCTGCTCCACATCTGACAAAGACAAGCAAAGATTAGACCCAGACAACCCAACCAAAGGCTGACAGAAGATTACAGTAGATGGAAATATGGAAGGGGGTAGGAGAAAGAGGGGAAATGGAGGGGAGGGGAGGGAGGGGGAGGGAGGAGGAAGGGGGAGGGAGGAGGAAGGAAGGAGAGGAAGGAAGGAGGGAGAGGAAGGAAGGAGGGAGGGAGAGGAAAGAAGGGAGGGAGAGGAAAGAAGGGAGAGGAAGGAAGGAAGAAGTGAGATGAAGGAGGGAGGGAGAGGAAGAAAGGAGGGAGAGGAAGGAGGGAGGGAGAGGAAGAGGGGGCACACCTTCATGCAGATGGCTTTCCAAAGGGGTTAATTGGCCTCCGGCTTCGAGTGGGAGTTCGGCTCTGAAGGCCTATGAGGACTTTCTGTGGATGTAGATGAAGGCGACACTCACACCAGGAATGCGGGGGTTGTGCTCTGGAGTTGCTCAGATACTGACCAGTACATGGGAGCTCCGACAAGCACTGTGGTGAGATGTAGTAGCATCCATTCAGGTCTAGAACTCACAGCTTCCAAGAATTTTTCAGCAGCCTCAGAAGGACGTCATCTGTGACTGGGGGGAGGGGGCAACCAGTTCCTGCAGCTGAGGAAACCCAGGGGCATCGGTGTGGTTCTGAGGTTTGAGGTTTGCCAGCCAATGGACACCTACCAGTCTCAGCACCTACAATGGGAATAGAGGAACCTGAGAAGCAAGCTCATCATAGGACCAGCCCAACAGCATGAACTGTGAAGAGGACCGGTCACCTACCCAGACATCTGAACACATTGCATATGATAGAGTTGATACCTCACTGTAACGGCATCTTTGTTCCCTGACCACATGAAAGAGTGGCAGATTCTGGGATCCCAGAGCAGCAGTGTCTGTCTTATAGAACCATCAGAAAATCTTTTCATGTACTTGAATTTAAAGTCAGTAAAAAACATTGCTGGCTGGCTGGCAGGCAGGCAGGCTTCTGCTTCAGAAAAGACTCTGTATGCAAAGATTCTTCCCTTCCCTGCCTCTTCCTTCTACCCAGGTCTCCCTCCAGACTCCCCTTGTAGTTGTGTTATCTCATTTATTTCCTCCCCATTTCCTGCCAACATCACTTCCTGTTTCACTAGCCTTTATGAACCAGTTCAACAAGTTCATTTGCACTTACATAAACGGGTGTCCAACTTCTAAATTCTAGATGGTAGAAAAAAAATACAGCGGGTAAAATACGTATTGAACACGTCACAATTTTTCTCAGTAAATATATTTCTAAAGGTGCAATTGAAGTCAGACTAGGTCAAAATGGAACTCTTTGGATGCCATAATACACATCATGTTTGCAGGTCACATGGCACTGCACGTCACCCCAAAAACACCATCCCATCTGTGAAGCATGGTGGTGGGAACATCTTGGTGGTGGACTGGAAGGGGGTGAAAGTGTCTGGACTGGAAGGGGGTGAAAGTGTCCGGAGTGGAAGAGGGTGAAAGTGTCCGGAGTGGAAGAGGGTGAAAGTGTCCGGAGTGGAAGAGGGTGAAAGGTAAATGACAGAAAACAGTCTGAAAAGCCACATATAATAGAGCCTAATAAGAGAACCACTCCGTCAATCCTCTTATGGCAGTACGTGATGACGTCATAACATCATAGCGGGGCGGTTGGCGTCCATATCTCTGAGGAAGTCCCAACATCTGACACGTTGCGGGACTTCCTCAGAGATAAGGACACCAACCCCCAACCATCCCACTATTTATTAATTTCCCTGAATGGGAACGCTGTAAACAATACACTCCAATGACTCTACAGCGAATCCACAATGCTTGTATTTAATCCCGACCAAACTTACAGCGGTATCCTCTTAACGATTTTAAAATCACAATAAACATAACTAAATTCATAACTACCATAAAAATCCATATAAAACCTGAAATATAGGTGTGCAAAAATTAATAGAAAATATATTTTCAAAAATCACATCTCACTTATCTTTAAAAAAAAAAAAAAGATAAAATAAACAATACCAATTTATTTAAATATTCAGGTCGTTAAAATTCAATGTAGTAAAAGAGTTATTAAGGGTGAATTTGTCTCCTTGCCACAGTAAGAATACATCATCAATATACCTGCGATAAAATAAAAGGTGTGGCCAATCTCTTGAGTAAATGAGGTCCTCCTCCCATCTAGCCATGAATAAATTCCTCGAAACTTGGGGCAAATTTAGCGCCCATGGCGACACCAGTGGTTTGTAAATAAAATTTGTTGCCAAACCAAAATAATTGTGCTTCATAGCAAAGTCTAAAAGGTGTAGAATAAAAGGTTTTTGTGTTGGGGGAATATCTGTGGCCAAGTTCAGATAAAGTTGGTCTGCCGCCATGCCGTCTGTGTGTTTTATATGGCTATATAATGCAGACACATCTGCCGTGACAAGGTAAGTAGGCACATGTCATTTAATAGTCTTGATGTCAACAAGTATTTGTTTAGTATCTTTCAAAAATGCGGGTGTGTTGACAACAAGAGGTTGCAGGAATTGGTCGATATATTCGCCCACTCTGGAGCTCAGGGAGCCGATCCCACTAACAATGGGCCTACCAGGGGGAAAATCAAACAAGGCTACGTAATGGGGGCTTCCCATAATAAATAACCTCAACCAAACGTTTCCTGTAGTTGCAGATCAGACCTGCACAACGATCTGGAGTCATTTTGGACAACTCCTCTTCACAAAACTGTTTCAGTGTAGCAATATTCTTGGGATGTCTGGTGTGAATCGATCTCTTAAGGTCATGCCACAGCATTTCAATCGGGTTGAGGTCAGGACTCTGACTGGGCCACTCCAGAAGGCGTATTCTGTGCTGTTGCAGCCATTGTTTTGTTGAATTACTTGTATGCTTTGGGTCATTGTCCTGTTGCATCACCCATCCTCTGCGGAGGTTCAGTTGGCGGACAGATGGTCGTAAGTTTTCCTGCAAAATGTCTTGATAAGCTCTGGAATTCATTTTCCCATCAATGACAACAATCCATCCAGGCCCTGAGGCAGCAAAGCAGCCCCAAACCATGATGCTCCCTCCGCCATGTTTCACAGTGGAAATGAGGTTTTGATGTTGGTGTGCTGTGCCTTTTTTTCTCCACACATAGTGTTGTGTGTTCTTCCCAAACAACTCAATCTTGGTTTCATCTGTCCGCAGTATATTTTGCCAGTAGTGCTGTGGAACATCCAGGTGCTCTTTTGCAAACTTCAAACGTGCTGCGATATTCTTTTTGGACAGCAATGGCTTCCTCCGTGGTGTCCTCCCATGTACTCCATTCTTGTTTAATGTTTTCCTTATTGTAGATGTGTCAACAAAAATGTTATCATGTGCCAGAGATTTCTGTAGGTCTTTAGCTGACACTCTGGGATTCTTCTTTACCTCATGCAGCATTCTGCGCTGTGCTCTTGCAGTCATTTTTACAGGACGACCGCACCTAGGGAGAGTAGCAACAGTGCTAAACTTTCTCTATTTGTAGACAGTCTGTCTTACCGTGGACACAGGAACATCAAGGCTCAAGGAGATACTTTTGTAACCCTTTCCAGCTTCATGCAAGTCAACAATTCTTGATGGTAGGTCTTCTGAGAGCTCTTTTCTGTGAGGCATGGTTCACATCAGACAGTGCTTCTTGAAATCAGTAAACCCAAAACAGATGTGTGTTTTTTAAGGGCAGGACAGCTGTCAGCAACACATCCAATATCATCACACTGATTGGAGTCAAGGTTGGCTCACTCCTGGCTCCAATTAGCTCTGGGAGAAGTCTAAAAGGTGTAGAATAAAAGGTTTTTGTGTTGGGGGAATATCTGTGGCCAAGTTCAGATAAAGTTGGTCTGCCGCCATGCCGTCTGTGTGTTTTATATGGCTGTATAATGCAGACACATCTGCCGTGACAAGGTAAGTAGGCACATGTCATTTAATAGTCTTGATGTCAACAAGTATTTGTTTAGTATCTTTCAAAAATGCGGGTGTGTTGACAACAAGAGGTTGCAGGAATTGGTCGATATATTCGCCCACTCTGGAGCTCAGGGAGCCGATCCCACTAACAATGGGCCTACCAGGGGGGAAAATCAAACAAGGCTACGTAAGGGGGGCTTCCCATAATAAAAAAAGACCCGTACTCGGGAATTATTAATACAATTTAGGTTCTATATTTAACCTTTTTGGGGTTTGGACCCAAGTACTGTACATCCAGCAGGATTCCATTTGAGCACAGGAGATCCACTGGATCCTTTTTTTTCAATACACAGAGCTCCTCGGGGGCGTGTCACTGCTCTTCCACCTCCTGCAGTTTTTGGGTCAGATGAGCCAGGCACCTCTCAATGTTTCCTCTGCTGTGGTAGACGCGGTCCTGTCCTCGGGGAATGTTGCGGCAGGACAGGTCGAGGTGGGTGAGGGCGTGGCAGTGGAGGAGGACATCTCTGCAGAGAAAAGGAGGGTCAGTTACTCTGCGGGGGGGGGCAGACGATCACAACAAATATCTATATTGCGGATTGGTCACCTGACAGTGTGGGGCGTGACTCTGGTTTCTGAGAGGTTCAGGAATCGCAGTTTGTTATTGCCGACCATCTCATTGTCTGCACCACTTCCTTTGTAGAGATTAATCAAGGCCTCCGCCAAATCCTCCTCTGTGTATCGTTGACCCTTCAAGTCCAGTTCCTGCAGGCTGTGCCGCCATTTACAGGTCAGCAGATGGGACTCAGAAATGTTCGATGGGGGCACTCCAGTGAAGTAGTACGCCCCCAGGTAGAGCTGCATCACATCTGACAAAGACAAGCAAAGATTAGACCCAGACAACCCAACCAAAGGCTGACAGAAGATTACAGTAGATGGAAATATGGAAGGGGGTAGGAGAAAGAGGGGAAATGGAGGGGAGAGGAAGAAAGGAAGGAGGGAGAGGAAGGAAGGAGAGGAAAAAGGGAGGGAGAGGAAGGAAGGAGGGAAGGAGAGGAAAGCGGGAGAGTAAGGAAGGAAGGGGAAGGAAGGGAGGGAGAGGAAGGAGGGACAGGAGGGAGGGAGAGGAAGGAAAAAGGGAGGGAGAGGATAGGAGGGAGGGAGAGGAAAGAGGGAGAGGAAGGAGGAAGGAAGGAGTGAGAGGAAGAAGGGAGGGAGGGAGAGGAAGAAGGGAGGGAGAGGAAGGAAAAAGGGAGGGAGAGGAAAGAAGGGAGAGGAAGGAAGGAAGAAGTGAGATGAAGGAAGGAGGGAGAGAGAGGAAGGAGGGAGTGAGAGGAAGGAAGGAGGGAGGGAGAGGAAGAAAGGAGGGAGAGGAAGGAGGGAGGGAGAGGAAGAGGGGGCACACCTTCATGCAGATGGCTTTCCAAATGGGTTAGTTGGCCTCCGGCTTCAAGTGGGAGTTCGGCTCTGAAGGCCTATGAGGACTTTCTGTGGATGAAGGCGATACTCACACCAGGAATGCGGGGGTTGTGCTCTGGAGTTGCTCAGATACTGACCAGTACATGGGAGCTCCGACAAGCACTGTGGTGAGATGTAGTAGCATCCATTCAGGTCTAGAACTCGCAGCTTCCTAGAATTTTTCAGCAGCCTCAGAAGGACATCATCTGTGACTGGGGGGGAGGGGGCAACCAGTTCCTGCAGCAGAGGAAACCCAGGGGCACCGGTGTGGTTCTGAGGTTTGAGGTTTGCCAGCTAATGGACGCCTACCAGTCTCAGCACCTACAATGGGAACAGAGGAACCTGAGAAGCAAGCTCATCATAGGACCAGCCCAACAGCATGAACTGTGAAGAGGACCGGTCACCTACCCAGACATCTGAACACATTGCATATCATAGAGTTGATACCTCAGTGTAACGGCATCTTTGTTCCCTGACCACATGAAAGAGTGGCAGATTCTGGGATCCCAGAGCAGCAGTGTCTATCCTATAGAAACATCAGAAAATCTTTCATGTACTTGAATTTAAAGTCAGTAAAAAACATTGCTGGCTGGCAGGCAGGCTTCTGCTTCAGAAAAGACTCTGTATGCAAAGATTCTTCCCTTCCCTGCCTCTTCCTTCTACCCAGGTCTCCCTCCAGACTCTCCTTGTGGTTGTGTTATCTCATTTATTTCCTCCCCATTTCCTGCCAACATCACTTCCTGTTTCACTAGCCTTTATGAACCAGTTCAACAAGTTCATTTGCACTTATATAAACGGGTGTCCAACTTCTAAATTCTAGATGGTAGAAAAAAAATACAGTAGGTAAAATACGTATTGAACACGTCACAATTTTTCTCAGTAAATATATTTCTAAAGGTGCAATTGAAGTCAGACTAGGTCAAAATGGAACTCTTTGGATGCCATAATACACATCATGTTTGCAGGTCACATGGCACTGCACGTCACCCCAACAACACCATCCCAACTGTGAAGCATGGTGGTGGGAACATCTTGGTGGTGGACTGGAAGGGGGTGAAAGTGTCCGTACTGGAAGGGTGGTGAAAGTGTCTGGACTGGAAGGGGGTGAAAGTGTCTGGACTGGAAGGGGGTGAAAGTGTCCGGAGTGGAAGAGGGTGAAAGGTAAATGACAGAAAACAGTCTGAAAAGCCACATATAATAGAGCCTAATAAGAGAACCACTCCGTCAATCCTCTTATGGCAGTATGTGATGACGTCATAACATCATAGCGGGGCGGTTCGCGTCCATATCTCTGAGGAAGTCCCAACATCTGACACGTTGCGGGACTTCCTCAGAGATAAGGACACCAACCCCCAACCATCCCACTATTTATTAATTTCCCTGAATGGGAACGCTGTAAACAATACACTCCGATGACTCTACAGCGAATCCACAATGCTTGTATTTAATCCCGACCAAACTTACAGCGGTATCCTCGTAACGATTTTAAAATCACAATAAAAATAACTACATTCATAACTACCATAAAAATCCATATAAAGCCTGAAATATACAGTTGCAAGAAAAAGTATGTGAACCTCTTGGGATTACGTGGAGTTTTGCATGAATTGGGCATAAAATGTGCTCTGAACGTCATCTAAGTCACAACAATAGAAGAACACAGTCTGCTAAACATAATACTACACAAACATTAGATGTTGCCATGGTTTCATTGCACATAACATGTAAACATTCACAATGCAGGGAGGAAAATGTATGTGAACCTTTGGACTTAATAACTGGTTGACCCTCCTTTGGCAGCAATAACCTCAACCAAACGTTTCCTGTAGTTGCAGATCAGACCTGCACAATGATCTGGAGTCATTTTGGACCACTCCTCTTCACAAAACTGTTTCAGTGTAGCAATATTCTTGGGATGTCTGGTGTGAATCGATCTCTTAAGGTCATGCCACAGCATTTCAATCGGGTTGAGGTCAGGACTCTGACTGGGCCACTCCAGAAGGCGTATTCTGTGCTGTTGCAGCCATTGTTTTGTTGAATGACTTGTATGCTTTGGGTCATCATTGTCCTGTTGCATCACCCATCCTCTGCGGAGGTTCAGTTGGCGGACAGATGGTCGTAAGTTTTCCTGCAAAATGTCTTGATAAGCTCTGGAATTCATTTTTCCATCAATGACAACAATCCATCCAGGCCCTGAGGCAGCAAAGCAGCCCCAAACCATGATGCTCCCTCCGCCATGTTTCACAGTGGGGATGAGGTTTTGATGTTGGTGTGCTGTGCCTTTTTTTCTCCACACATAGTGTTGTGTGTTCTTCCCAAACAACTCAATCTTGGTTTCATCTGTCCGCAGTATATTTTGCCAGTAGTGCTGTGGAACATCCAGGTGCTCTTTTGCAAACTTCAAACGTGCTGCAATCTTCTTTTTGAACAGCAATGGCTTCCTCCGTGGTGTCCTCCCATGTACTCCATTCTTGTTTAATGTTTTCCTTATTGTAGATGTGTCAACAAAAATGTTAGCATGTGCCAGAGATTTCTGTAGGTCTTTAGCTGACACTCTGGGATTCTTCTTTACCTCATGCAGCATTCTGCGCTGTGCTCTTGCAGTCATTTTTACAGGACGACCACGCCTAGGGAGAGTAGCAACAGTGCTAAACTTTCTCTATTTGTAGATAGTCTGTCTTACCGTGGACACATGAACATCAAGGCTTTTGGAGATACTTTTGTAACCCTTTCCAGCTTCATGCAAGTCAACAATTCTTGATGGTAGGTCTTCTGAGAGCTCTTTTCTGTGAGGCATGGTTCACATCAGACAGTGCTTCTTGAAATCAGTAAACCCAAAACAGATGTGTGTTTTTTAAGGGCAGGACAGCTGTCAGCAACACATCCAATATCATCACACTGATTGGAGTCAAGGTTGGCTCACTCCTGGCTCCAATTAGCTCTGGGAGAAGTCATTAAGCTAGGGCCTCACATACTTTTTCCTCCCTGCACTGTGAATGTTTACATGTTATGTGCAATTAAACCATGGCAACATCTAATGTTTGTGTAGTATTATGTTCAGCAGACTGTGTTCTTCTATTGTTGTGACTTAGATGACGTTCAGAGTACATTTTATGCCCAATTTATGCAAAACTCCACGTAATCCCAAGGGGTTCACATACTTTTTCTTGCAACTGTAGGTGTGTAAAAATGAATAGAAAATATATTTTCAAAAATCACATCTCACTTATCTTTAAAAAAAAAAAAAAGATAAAATAAACAATACCAATTTATTTAAATATTCAGGTCGTTAAAATTCAATGTAGTAAAAGAGTTATTAAGGGTGAATTTGTCTCCTTGCCACAGTAAGAATACATCATCAATATACCTGCGATAAAATAAAAGGTGTGGCCAATCTCTTGAGTAAATGAGGTCCTCCTCCCATCTAGCCATGAATAAATTCCTCGAAACTTGGGGCAAATTTAGCGCCCATGGCGACACCAGTGGTTTGTAAATAAAATTTGTTGCCAAACCAAAATAATTGTGCTTCATAGCAAAGTCTAAAAGGTGTAGAATAAAAGGTTTTTGTGTTGGGGGAATATCTGTGGCCAAGTTCAGATAAAGTTGGTCTGCCGCCATGCCGTCTGTGTGTTTTATATGGCTGTATAATGCAGACACATCTGCCGTGACAAGGTAAGTAGGCACATGTCATTTAATAGTCTTGATGTCAACAAGTATTTGTTTAGTATCTTTCAAAAATGCGGGTGTGTTGACAACAAGAGGTTGCAGGAATTGGTCGATATATTCGCCCACTCTGGAGCTCAGGGAGCCGATCCCACTAACAATGGGCCTACCAGGGGGAAAATCAAACAAGGCTACGTAATGGGGGCTTCCCATAATAAATAACCTCAACCAAACGTTTCCTGTAGTTGCAGATCAGACCTGCACAACGATCTGGAGTCATTTTGGACAACTCCTCTTCACAAAACTGTTTCAGTGTAGCAATATTCTTGGGATGTCTGGTGTGAATCGATCTCTTAAGGTCATGCCACAGCATTTCAATCGGGTTGAGGTCAGGACTCTGACTGGGCCACTCCAGAAGGCGTATTCTGTGCTGTTGCAGCCATTGTTTTGTTGAATTACTTGTATGCTTTGGGTCATCATTGTCCTGTTGCATCACCCATCCTCTGCGGAGGTTCAGTTGGCGGACAGATGGTCGTAAGTTTTCCTGCAAAATGTCTTGATAAGCTCTGGAATTCATTTTCCCATCAATGACAACAATCCATCCAGGCCCTGAGGCAGCAAAGCAGCCCCAAACCATGATGCTCCCTCCGCCATGTTTCACAGTGGGGATGAGGTTTTGATGTTGGTGTGCTGTGCCTTTTTTTCTCCACACATAGTGTTGTGTGTTCTTCCCAAACAACTCAATCTTGGTTTCATCTGTCCGCAGTATATTTTGCCAGTAGTGCTGTGGAACATCCAGGTGCTCTTTTGCAAACTTCAAACGTGCTGCGATATTCTTTTTGGACAGCAATGGCTTCCTCCGTGGTGTCCTCCCATGTACTCCATTCTTGTTTAATGTTTTCCTTATTGTAGATGTGTCAACAAAAATGTTATCATGTGCCAGAGATTTCTGTAGGTCTTTAGCTGACACTCTGGGATTCTTCTTTACCTCATGCAGCATTCTGCGCTGTGCTCTTGCAGTCATTTTTACAGGACGACCGCACCTAGGGAGAGTAGCAACAGTGCTAAACTTTCTCTATTTGTAGACAGTCTGTCTTACCGTGGACACAGGAACATCAAGGCTCAAGGAGATACTTTTGTAACCCTTTCCAGCTTCATGCAAGTCAACAATTCTTGATGGTAGGTCTTCTGAGAGCTCTTTTCTGTGAGGCATGGTTCACATCAGACAGTGCTTCTTGAAATCAGTAAACCCAAAACAGATGTGTGTTTTTTAAGGGCAGGACAGCTGTCAGCAACACATCCAATATCATCACACTGATTGGAGTCAAGGTTGGCTCACTCCTGGCTCCAATTAGCTCTGGGAGAAGTCTAAAAGGTGTAGAATAAAAGGTTTTTGTGTTGGGGGAATATCTGTGGCCAAGTTCAGATAAAGTTGGTCTGCCGCCATGCCGTCTGTGTGTTTTATATGGCTGTATAATGCAGACACATCTGCCGTGACAAGGTAAGTAGGCACATGTCATTTAATAGTCTTGATGTCAACAAGTATTTGTTTAGTATCTTTCAAAAATGCGGGTGTGTTGACAACAAGAGGTTGCAGGAATTGGTCGATATATTCGCCCACTCTGGAGCTCAGGGAGCCGATCCCACTAACAATGGGCCTACCAGGGGGGAAAATCAAACAAGGCTACGTAAGGGGGGCTTCCCATAATAAAAAAAGACCCGTACTCGGGAATTATTAATACAATTTAGGTTCTATATTTAACCTTTTTGGGGTTTGGACCCAAGTACTGTACATCCAGCAGGATTCCATTTGAGCACAGGAGATCCACTGGATCCTTTTTTTTCAATACACAGAGCTCCTCGGGGGCGTGTCACTGCTCTTCCACCTCCTGCAGTTTTTGGGTCAGATGAGCCAGGCACCTCTCAATGTTTCCTCTGCTGTGGTAGACGCGGTCCTGTCCTCGGGGAATGTTGCGGCAGGACAGGTCGAGGTGGGTGAGGGCGTGGCAGTGGAGGAGGACATCTCTGCAGAGAAAAGGAGGGTCAGTTACTCTGCGGGGGGGGGCAGACGATCACAACAAATATCTATATTGCGGATTGGTCACCTGACAGTGTGGGGCGTGACTCTGGTTTCTGAGAGGTTCAGGAATCGCAGTTTGTTATTGCCGACCATCTCATTGTCTGCACCACTTCCTTTGTAGAGATTAATCAAGGCCTCCGCCAAATCCTCCTCTGTGTATCGTTGACCCTTCAAGTCCAGTTCCTGCAGGCTGTGCCGCCATTTACAGGTCAGCAGATGGGACTCAGAAATGTTCGATGGGGGCACTCCAGTGAAGTAGTACGCCCCCAGGTAGAGCTGCATCACATCTGACAAAGACAAGCAAAGATTAGACCCAGACAACCCAACCAAAGGCTGACAGAAGATTACAGTAGATGGAAATATGGAAGGGGGTAGGAGAAAGAGGGGAAATGGAGGGGAGAGGAAGAAAGGAAGGAGGGAGAGGAAGGAAGGAGAGGAAAAAGGGAGGGAGAGGAAGGAAGGAGGGAAGGAGAGGAAAGCGGGAGAGTAAGGAAGGAAGGGGAAGGAAGGGAGGGAGAGGAAGGAGGGACAGGAGGGAGGGAGAGGAAGGAAAAAGGGAGGGAGAGGATAGGAGGGAGGGAGAGGAAAGAGGGAGAGGAAGGAGGAAGGAAGGAGTGAGAGGAAGAAGGGAGGGAGGGAGAGGAAGAAGGGAGGGAGAGGAAGGAAAAAGGGAGGGAGAGGAAAGAAGGGAGAGGAAGGAAGGAAGAAGTGAGATGAAGGAAGGAGGGAGAGAGAGGAAGGAGGGAGTGAGAGGAAGGAAGGAGGGAGGGAGAGGAAGAAAGGAGGGAGAGGAAGGAGGGAGGGAGAGGAAGAGGGGGCACACCTTCATGCAGATGGCTTTCCAAATGGGTTAGTTGGCCTCCGGCTTCAAGTGGGAGTTCGGCTCTGAAGGCCTATGAGGACTTTCTGTGGATGAAGGCGATACTCACACCAGGAATGCGGGGGTTGTGCTCTGGAGTTGCTCAGATACTGACCAGTACATGGGAGCTCCGACAAGCACTGTGGTGAGATGTAGTAGCATCCATTCAGGTCTAGAACTCGCAGCTTCCTAGAATTTTTCAGCAGCCTCAGAAGGACATCATCTGTGACTGGGGGGGAGGGGGCAACCAGTTCCTGCAGCAGAGGAAACCCAGGGGCACCGGTGTGGTTCTGAGGTTTGAGGTTTGCCAGCTAATGGACGCCTACCAGTCTCAGCACCTACAATGGGAACAGAGGAACCTGAGAAGCAAGCTCATCATAGGACCAGCCCAACAGCATGAACTGTGAAGAGGACCGGTCACCTACCCAGACATCTGAACACATTGCATATCATAGAGTTGATACCTCAGTGTAACGGCATCTTTGTTCCCTGACCACATGAAAGAGTGGCAGATTCTGGGATCCCAGAGCAGCAGTGTCTATCCTATAGAAACATCAGAAAATCTTTCATGTACTTGAATTTAAAGTCAGTAAAAAACATTGCTGGCTGGCAGGCAGGCAGGCAGGCAGGCTTCTGCTTCAGAAAAGACTCTGTATGCAAAGATTCTTCCCTTCCCTGCCTCTTCCTTCTACCCAGGTCTCCCTCCAGACTCTCCTTGTGGTTGTGTTATCTCATTTATTTCCTCCCCATTTCCTGCCAACATCACTTCCTGTTTCACTAGCCTTTATGAACCAGTTCAACAAGTTCATTTGCACTTATATAAACGGGTGTCCAACTTCTAAATTCTAGATGGTAGAAAAAAAATACAGTAGGTAAAATACGTATTGAACACGTCACAATTTTTCTCAGTAAATATATTTCTAAAGGTGCAATTGAAGTCAGACTAGGTCAAAATGGAACTCTTTGGATGCCATAATACACATCATGTTTGCAGGTCACATGGCACTGCACGTCACCCCAACAACACCATCCCAACTGTGAAGCATGGTGGTGGGAACATCTTGGTGGTGGACTGGAAGGGGGTGAAAGTGTCCGTACTGGAAGGGTGGTGAAAGTGTCTGGACTGGAAGGGGGTGAAAGTGTCTGGACTGGAAGGGGGTGAAAGTGTCCGGAGTGGAAGAGGGTGAAAGGTAAATGACAGAAAACAGTCTGAAAAGCCACATATAATAGAGCCTAATAAGAGAACCACTCCGTCAATCCTCTTATGGCAGTATGTGATGACGTCATAACATCATAGCGGGGCGGTTCGCGTCCATATCTCTGAGGAAGTCCCAACATCTGACACGTTGCGGGACTTCCTCAGAGATAAGGACACCAACCCCCAACCATCCCACTATTTATTAATTTCCCTGAATGGGAACGCTGTAAACAATACACTCCGATGACTCTACAGCGAATCCACAATGCTTGTATTTAATCCCGACCAAACTTACAGCGGTATCCTCGTAACGATTTTAAAATCACAATAAAAATAACTACATTCATAACTACCATAAAAATCCATATAAAGCCTGAAATATACAGTTGCAAGAAAAAGTATGTGAACCTCTTGGGATTACGTGGAGTTTTGCATGAATTGGGCATAAAATGTGCTCTGAACGTCATCTAAGTCACAACAATAGAAGAACACAGTCTGCTAAACATAATACTACACAAACATTAGATGTTGCCATGGTTTCATTGCACATAACATGTAAACATTCACAATGCAGGGAGGAAAATGTATGTGAACCTTTGGACTTAATAACTGGTTGACCCTCCTTTGGCAGCAATAACCTCAACCAAACGTTTCCTGTAGTTGCAGATCAGACCTGCACAATGATCTGGAGTCATTTTGGACCACTCCTCTTCACAAAACTGTTTCAGTGTAGCAATATTCTTGGGATGTCTGGTGTGAATCGATCTCTTAAGGTCATGCCACAGCATTTCAATCGGGTTGAGGTCAGGACTCTGACTGGGCCACTCCAGAAGGCGTATTCTGTGCTGTTGCAGCCATTGTTTTGTTGAATGACTTGTATGCTTTGGGTCATCATTGTCCTGTTGCATCACCCATCCTCTGCGGAGGTTCAGTTGGCGGACAGATGGTCGTAAGTTTTCCTGCAAAATGTCTTGATAAGCTCTGGAATTCATTTTTCCATCAATGACAACAATCCATCCAGGCCCTGAGGCAGCAAAGCAGCCCCAAACCATGATGCTCCCTCCGCCATGTTTCACAGTGGGGATGAGGTTTTGATGTTGGTGTGCTGTGCCTTTTTTTCTCCACACATAGTGTTGTGTGTTCTTCCCAAACAACTCAATCTTGGTTTCATCTGTCCGCAGTATATTTTGCCAGTAGTGCTGTGGAACATCCAGGTGCTCTTTTGCAAACTTCAAACGTGCTGCAATATTCTTTTTGAACAGCAATGGCTTCCTCCGTGGTGTCCTCCCATGTACTCCATTCTTGTTTAATGTTTTCCTTATTGTAGATGTGTCAACAAAAATGTTAGCATGTGCCAGAGATTTCTGTAGGTCTTTAGCTGACACTCTGGGATTCTTCTTTACCTCATGCAGCATTCTGCGCTGTGCTCTTGCAGTCATTTTTACAGGACGACCACGCCTAGGGAGAGTAGCAACAGTGCTAAACTTTCTCTATTTGTAGATAGTCTGTCTTACCGTGGACACATGAACATCAAGGCTTTTGGAGATACTTTTGTAACCCTTTCCAGCTTCATGCAAGTCAACAATTCTTGATGGTAGGTCTTCTGAGAGCTCTTTTCTGTGAGGCATGGTTCACATCAGACAGTGCTTCTTGAAATCAGTAAACCCAAAACAGATGTGTGTTTTTTAAGGGCAGGACAGCTGTCAGCAACACATCCAATATCATCACACTGATTGGAGTCAAGGTTGGCTCACTCCTGGCTCCAATTAGCTCTGGGAGAAGTCATTAAGCTAGGGCCTCACATACTTTTTCCTCCCTGCACTGTGAATGTTTACATGTTATGTGCAATTAAACCATGGCAACATCTAATGTTTGTGTAGTATTATGTTCAGCAGACTGTGTTCTTCTATTGTTGTGACTTAGATGACGTTCAGAGTACATTTTATGCCCAATTTATGCAAAACTCCACGTAATCCCAAGGGGTTCACATACTTTTTCTTGCAACTGTAGGTGTGTAAAAATGAATAGAAAATATATTTTCAAAAATCACATCTCACTTATCTTTAAAAAAAAACAAAAAAGATAAAATAAACAATACCAATTTATTAAAATATTCAGGTCGTTAAAATTTAATGTAGTAAAATAGTTATTAAGGGTGAATTTGTCTCCTTGGCACAGTAAGAATACATCATCGATATACCTGCGATAAAATAAAAGGTGTGGCCAATCTCTTGAGTAAATGAGGTCCTCCTCCCATCTAGCCATGAATAAATTCGCCAAACTTGGGGCAAATTTAGCGCCCATGGCGACACCAGTGGTCTGTAAATAAAATTTGTTGACAAACCAAAAATAATTGCTTCATAGCAAAGTCTAAAAGATGTAGAATAAAAGGTTTTTGTGTTGGGGGAATATCTGTGGCCAAGTTCAGATAAAGTTGGTCTGCCGCCATGCCGTCTGTGTGTTTTATATGGCTGTATAATGCAGACACATCTGCCGTGACAAGGTAAGTAGGCACATGTCATTTAATAGTTTTGATGTCAACAAGTATTTGTTTAGTATCTTTCAAAAATGCGGGTGTGTTGACAACAAGAGGTTGCAGGAATTGGTCGATATATTCGCCCACTCTGGAGCTCAGGGAGCCGATCCCACTAACAATGGGCCTACCAGGGGGGAAATCAAACAAGGCTACGTAAGGGGGGCTTCCCATAATAAAAAAAGACCCGTACTCGGGAATTATTAATACAATTTAGGTTGAATTCTATATTTAACCTTTTTGGGGGTTGGACCCAAGTACTGTACATCCAGCAGGACTCCATTTGAGCACAAGAGATCCACTGGATCCTTTTTTTTCAATACACAGAGCTCCTCGGGGGAGTGTCCCTGTTCTTCCACCTCCTGCAGTTTTTGGGTCAGATGAGCCAGGCACCTCTCAATGTCTCCTCTGCTGTGGTAGACGCGGTCCAGTCCTCTGGGAATGTTGCGGCAGAAGGACAGGTCGAGGTGGGTGAGGGCGTGGCAGTGGAGGAGGACATCACTGCAGAGAAAAGGAGGGTCAGTTACTCTGCGAGGGGGACAGACGATCACAACAAATATCTATATTGTGGAGTGGTCACCTGACAGCGTGGGGCGTGACTCTGGTTTCTGAGACGTTGAGGAAACGCAGTTTGTTATTGCCGACCATCTCATTGTCTGCACCACTTCCTTTGAACAGGTTAATCAAGGCCTCTGCCAAATCCCTCTCTGTGTATCGTTCATCTTTCAAGGTCAATTCCTGCAGGCTGTGCCGCCATTTTCTGGTCAGCAGATAAGACCCAGAATTCGGTGGGAGCACTTCAGTGAAGAGGTACGCCCCCAGGTAGAGCTGCTCCACATCTGACAAAGACAAGCAAAGATTAGACCCAGACAACCCAACCAAAGGCTGACAGAAGATTACAGTAGATGGAAATATGGAGGGGGGTAGGAGAAAGAGGGGAAATGGAGGGGAGAGGAAGAAAGGAGGAAGGGGGAGGGAGGAGGAAGGGGAAGGAAGGAGGGAGAGGAAGGAAGGAGGGAGAGGAAGGAAGGAGGGATGGAGAGGAAAGAAGGGAGGGAGAGGAAAGAAGGGAGGGAGAGGAAAGAAGGGAGAGGAAGGAAGGAAGAAGTGAGATGAAGGAGGGAGGGAGAGAAAGAAAGGAGGGAGAGGAAGGAGGGAGGGAGAGGAAGAGGGGGCACACCTTCATGCAGATGGCTTTCCAAAGGGGTTAGTTGGCCTCCGGCTTCGAGTGGGAGTTCGGCTCTGAAGGCCTATGAGGACTTTCTGTGGATGTAGATGAAGGCGACACTCACACCAGGAATGCGGGGGTTGTGCTCTGGAGTTGCTCAGATACTGACCAGTACATGGGAGCTCCGACAAGCACTGTGGTGAGATGTAGTAGCATCCATTCAGGTCTAGAACTCGCAGCTTCCAAGAATTTTTCAGCAGCCTCAGAAGGACGTCATCTGTGACTGGGGGGAGGGGGCAACCAGTTCCTGCAGCTGAGGAAACCCAGGGGCATCAGTGTGGTTCTGAGGTTTGAGGTTTGCCAGCCAATGGACACCTACCAGTCTCAGCACCTACAATGGGAACAGAGGAACCTGAGAAGCAAGCTCATCATAGGACCAGCCCAACATTATGAACTGTGAAGAGGACCGGTCACCTACCCAGACATCTGAACACATTGCATATCATAGAGTTGATACCTCACTATAACGGCATCTTTGTTCCCTGACCACATGAAAGAGTGGCAGATTCTGGGATCCCAGAGCAGCAGTGTCTATCTTATAGAACCATCAGAAAATCTTTTCATGTACTTGAATTTAAAGTCAGTAAAAAACATTGCTGGCTGGCAGGCTTCTGCTTCAGAAAAGACTCTGTATGCAAAGATTCTTCCCTTCCCTGCCTCTTCCTTCTACCCAGGTCTCCCTCCAGACTCCCCTTGTGGTTGTGTTATCTCATTTATTTCCTCCCCATTTCCTGCCAACATCACTTCCTATTTCACTAGCCTTTATGAACCAGTTCAACAAGTTCATTTGCACTTATATAAACGGGTGTCCAACTTCTAAATTCTAGATGGTAGAAAAAAAATACAGCGGGTAAAATACGTATTGAACACGTCACAATTTTTCTCGGTAAATATATTTCTAAAGGTGCAATTGAAGTCAGACTAGGTCAAAATGGAACTCTTTGGATGCCATAATACACATCATGTTTGGAGGTCACATGGCACTGCACGTCACCCCAAAAACACCATCCCATCTGTGAAGCATGGTGGTGGGAACATCTTGGTGGTGGACTGGAAGGGGGTGAAAGTGTCCGGACTGAAATGAGGTTAAAGTGTCCGGAGTGGAAGAGGGTGAAAGGTAAATGACAGAAAACAGTCTGAAAAGCCACATATAATAGAGCCTAATAAGAGAACCACTCCGTCAATCCTCTTATGGCAGTTCGTGATGACGTCATAACATCATAGCGGGGCGGTTGGCGTCCATATCTCTGAGGAAGTCCCAACATCTGACACGTTGCGGGACTTCCTCAGAGATAAGGACACCAACCCCCAACCATCCCACTATTTATGAATTTCCCTGAATGGGAACGCTGTAAACAATACACTCCGATGACTCTACAGCGAATCCACAATGCTTGTATTTAATCCCGACCGAACTTACAGCGGTATCCTCGTAACGATTTTAAAATCACAATAAACATAACTAAATTCATAACTACCATAAAAATCCATATAAAACCTGAAATATAGGTGTGTAAAAATTAATAGAAAATATATTTTCAAAAATCACATCTCAATTATCTTTAAAAAAAAAAAAAGATAAAATAAACAATACCAATTTATTTAAATATTCAGGTCGTTAAAATTCAATGTAGTAAAATAGTTATTAAGGGTGAATTTGTCTCCTTGGCACAGTAAGAATACATCATCAATATACCTGCGATAAAATAAAAGGTGTGGCCAATCTCTTGAGTAAATGAGGTCCTCCTCCCATCTAGCCATGAATAAATTCCCCGAAACTTGGGGCAAATTTAGCTCCCATGGCGACACCAGTGGTTTGTAAATAAAATTTGTTGCCAAACCAAAATAATTGTGTTTCATAGCAAAGTCTAAAAGGTGTAGAATAAAAGGTTTTTGTGTTGGGGGAATATCTGTGGCCAAGTTCAGATAAAGTTGGTCTGCCGCCATGCCGTCTGTATGTTTTATATGGCTGTATAATGCAGACACATCTGCCGTGACAAGGTAAGTAGGCACATGTCATTTAATAGTCTTGATGTCAACAAGTATTTGTTTAGTATCTTTCAAAAATGCGGGTGTGTTGACAACAAGAGGTTGCAGGAATTGGTCGATATATTCGCCCACTCTGGAGCTCAGAGAGCCGATCCCACTAACAATGGGCCTTCCAGGGGGGAAAATCAAACAAGGATACGTAAGGGGGGCTTCCCATAATAAAAAAAGACCCGTACTTGGGAATTATTAATACAATTTAGGTTGAATTCTATATTTAACCTTTTTGGGGGTTGGACCCAAGTACTGTACATCCAGCAGGACTCCATTTGAGCACAGGAGATCCACTGGATCCTTTTTTTTCAATACACAGAGCTCCTCGGGGGAGTGTCCCTGTTCTTCCACCTCCTGCAGCTTTTGGGTCAGATGAGCCAGGCACCTCTCAATGTCTCCTCTGCTGTGGTAGACGCGGTCCAGTCCTCGGGGAATGTTGCGGCAGAAGGACAGGTCAAGGTGGGTGAGGGCGTGGCAGTGGAGGAGGACATCTCTGCAGAGAAAAGGAGGGTCAGTTACTCTGCGGGGGGGGGGGACAGACGATCACAACAAATATCTATATTGCGGATTGGTCACCTGACAGCATGTGGCGTGACTCTGGTTTCTGAGACAATGAGGAAACGCAGTTTGTTATTGCCGACCATCTCATTGTCTGCACCACTTCCTTTGTACAGGTTAATCAAGGCCTCTGCCAAATCCCTCTCTGTGTATCGTTCATCTTTCAAGGTCAATTCCTGCAGGCTGTGCCGCCATTTTCTGGTCAGCAGATAAGACCCAGAATTCGGTGGGAGCACTTCAGTGAAGAGGTACGCCCCCAGGTAGAGCTGCTCCACATCTGACAAAGACAAGCAAAGATTAGACCCAGACAACCCAACCAAAGGCTGACAGAAGATTACAGTAGATGGAAATATGGAAGGGGGTAGGAGAAAGAGGGGAAATGGAGGGAGGAGGAAGAGGGAGGGAGGAGGAAGGGGAGGGAGGAGGAAGGGGAAGGAGGGAGGGAGAGGAAGGAAAAAGGGAGGGAGAGGAAAGAAGGGAGAGGAAGGAAGGAAGAAGTGAGATGAAGGAGGGAGGGAGAGGAAGAAAGGAGGGAGAGGAAGAGGGGCACACCTTCATGCAGATGGCTTTCCAAAGGGGTTAGTTGGCCTCCGGCTTCGAGTGGGAGTTCGGCTCTGAAGGCCTATGAGGACTTTCTGTGGATGTAGATGAAGGCGACACTCACACCAGGAATGCGGGGGTTGTGCTTTGGAGTTGCTCAGATACTGACCAGTACATGGGAGCTCCGACAAGCACTGTGGTGAGATGTAGTAGCATCCATTCAGGTCTAGAACTCGCAGCTTCCTAGAATTTTTCAGCAGCCTCAGAAAGACGTCATCTGTGACTGGGGGGGAGGGGGCAACCAGTTCCTGCAGCAGAGGAAACCCAGGGGCACCGGTGTGGTTATGAGGTTTGAGGTTTGCCAGCCAATGGACGCCTACCAGTCTCAGCACCTACAATGGAGGAGGTCTTCCACCTCCTGCAGTTTTTGGGTCAGATGAGCCAGGCACCTCTCCATATCTCCTCTGCCGTGGTAGACGCGGTCCAGTCCTTGGGGAATGTTGCGGCAGAAGGACAGGTCGAGGTGGGTGAGGGCGTGGCAGTGGAGGAGGACATCTCTGCAGAGAAAAGGAGGGTCAGTTACTCTGCGGGGGGGACAGGCGATCACAATATCTATATTGCGGATTGGTCACCTGACAGCGTGGGGCGTGACTCTGGTTTCTGAGATGTTTAGGAATCGCAGTTTTGTCATTGCCAAGTGTGCCATTGTCTGCACCACTTCCTTTGTAGAGATTAATCAAGGCCTCCGCCAAATCCTCCTCTGTGTATCGTTGACCCTTCAAGTCCAGTTCCTGCCGGCTTAGCCGCCATTTACAGGTCAGCAGATGGGACCCAGAAACGATCGATGGGGGCACTCCAGTGAAGAAGTATGCCCCCAGGTAGAGCTGCTCCACATCTGACAAAGACAAGCAAAGATTAGACCCAGACAACCCAACCAAAGGCTGACAGAAGATTACAGTAGATGGAAATATGGAAGGGGGTAGGAGAAAGAGGGGAAATGGAGGGGAGAGGAAGAAAGGAGGAAGGGGGAGGAAGGGGAAGGAGGAAGGGGGGAAATGGAGGGAAGGGGAAGGGAGGAGGGAGGGAGAGGAAGGAAGGGGGAGGGAGAGGGAGGAAGGGGAAGGAGGGAGTGGGAGGGAGGGAGAGGAAGGAAGGAAGAAGAGAGGGAGGGAGAGGAAGGAAAAAGGGAGGGAGTGGAAAGAAGGGAGAGAAAGGAAGGAAGGAGGGAGGGAGAGGAAGAAAGGAGGGAGGGAGAGGAAGAGGGGGCACACCTTCATGCAGATGGCTTTCCAAAGGGGTTAGTTGGCCTCCGGCTTCGAGTGGGAGCTCGGATCTGAAGGCCTATGAGGACTTTCTGTGGATGTAGATGAAGGCGACACTCACACCAGGAATGCGGGGGTTGTGCTCTGGAGTTGCTCAGATACTGACCAGTACATGGGAGCTCCGACAAGCACTGTGGTGAGATGTAGTAGCATCCATTCAGGTCTAGAACTCGCAGCTTCCTAGAATTTTTCAGCAGCCTCAGAAGGACGTCATCTGTGACTGGGGGGGGAGGGTGCATCCAGTTCCTGCAGCTGAGGAACCCCAGGGGCACCGGTGGGGTTCTGAGGTTCGAGGTTTGCCAGCCATGGGACACCTACCAGTCTCAGCACCTGCAATGGGAACAGAGGAACCTGAGAAGCAAGCTCATCATAGGACCAGCCCAACATTATGAACTGTGAAGAGGACCGGTCACCTACCCAGACATCTGAACACCATGCATATGATAGAGTTGATACCTCAGTGTAACGGCGTCTTTGTTCCCTGACCACATGAAAGAGTGGCAGATTCTAAGATCCCAGAGCAGCAGTGTCTGTCTTATAGAACCATCAGAAAATCTTTTCATGTACTTGAATTTAAAGTCAGTAAAAAACATTGCTGGCTGGCAGGCAGGCAGGCTTCTGCTTCAGAAAAAACTCTGTATGCAAAGATTCTTCCCTTCCCTGCCTCTTCCTTCTACCCAGGTCTCCCTCCAGACTCCCCTTGTAGTTGTGTTATCTCATTTATTTCCTCCCCATTTCCTGCCAACATCACTTCCTGGTTCACTAGCCTTTACGAACCAGTTCAACAAGTTCATTTGCACTTATATAAACGGGTGTCCAACTTCTAAATTCTAGATGGTAGAAAAAAAATACAGCGGGTAAAATACGTATTGAACACGTCACCATTTTTCTCGGTAAATATATTTCTAAAGGTGCTATTGAAATTTTCACCACATTGATAAAACCCCGTGCAATCCATACATACAAAGAAACCGAAACAGAAAAGCTCAGAAATTAAATTATGTGTAATAAAATGGAATGACACAGGGAAAAAGTTTTGAACACATGAAGAAAGGGAGGTGAAAAAAAAGGCATGGAAAGCCAAGACACCAGCTGAAATCTATCAGTAATTAGAAAGCAATCCTGCCCCTTGCCAGTGCAAAGTAATATCAGCGGGTTCAGTCTCAACTGATGGGCTTATAGAAAAGGTGTCACACAAGAAACATCTCATGTTGGGTAAAAACAAAGAGCTCTTTCAAGACCTTTGCAACCTTATTGTTGCAAAACATACTGATGGCATTGGTTACAGAAGGATTTCTAAACGTCTGAATGTTCCAGGGAACACTGTTGGGGCCATAATCTGGAAATGGAAAGAACATCATTTCACCTTAAACGGACTATGACCAGGTCCTCCTCGCAAGATTCCTGACAGAGGAGTGAAAAGAATTAACAGGAGAGTTGTCCAAGAGCCAAGGACTACTTGTGGAGAGTTTCAGAAAGACCTGGAATTGGCAGGTACAATAACGCACTCAGTCACCATGGCCTGTACGCACGTCACCACGCAAGACTCCATTGCTGAAGAAAAAGCATGTTGAAGCTCGTTTAAAGTTTGCTGCACAACATTTAGACCAGCCTGTGAAATACTGGGAGAATATAGTCTGGTCAGATTAGGTCAAAATGGAACTCTTTGGATGCCATAGTACACATCATGTTTGGAGGTTACATGGCACTGCACATCACCCCAAAAACACCATCCCAACTGTGAAGCGTGGTGGTGGGAACATCTTGGTGGTGGGAAAATCATGGTGTGGGGCTGTTTTTCAGCATACGGTACTGGCAAACTTCATGTCATTGAAGGGAGGATGAACGGAAAAATGGACCAAGACATTCTGGATAAAAATCTGCAGCCATCTACCAGGAAGATAAAGATGAAATGAGGGCGGATATTTCAAGACAATGATACTCAACACAAAGCCAAGAACATTCTCCATTGGTTTCATAGAAAGAAAATAAGGCTGCTAGAATGGCCCAGCCAATCACCTGACTGGAATCCAATAGAAGATGTATGGAAAGAACTAAAGATTCGAGTTCATAGAAGAGGCCTACAGAACCTTAAAAATTTGAAGAGTGTGTGGAAGAACGGGCCAAAATCCCACCTGAACGACGCATGTGACTCGTTCCTCCATACAGGAGGCGGCTTAAGGCCGTCATTACCAACAAAGGATTTGGTACCAAGTATTAAATACATTTCAGTTAGCGTGTTCAATACTTTTTCCCTGCGTCATTCCATTTTATTACACATCAATTTCTGAACATATTTGTTTTGGTTTCCTTGTATATATGAATCGCACGGGTTGTCACCGGTATGTGGTGAAAATTTCACCTTTAGAAGTATATTTACCGATAAAAATGGTGACGTGTTCAATACTTATTTTATCCGCTGTATATTATTCCATATATTTACGCCATATATAAAAGAAATGAATGAAATGGCCATGACAACACACTTTCCTTAGTCTGCCGCTCTTTTTATAGTTTTGGATACTCCAGTTTAGCCAAATGCCTGGAATCTGCCAGTGTAGGATGGAATTCCCCGTTGGCTGCACCTACTAAGATCAGTTCCACTGAAAGAAGTCGATATTTCTGGCCCAACGACTCCATCAGAATTCAGGTAGAAGGCGTATCTAGACTTGTGCAATGTGTGGTCACTGATAGCAAACACTTCCTGTTTATTATGGACGGTGAAGGCAATTATGACCTCATGAATAAAGTGATTGGGAAATTCTGTTGATTCTCTGGGCAAGATACCAACTCCATTTCTATACTTTCTTTCGGAAGGGACAATATCCCATTTGGTGGAAAGTAATGGACCATTGAGTGGTTCTGTGGTTTTACAGACATGCAAAAGACACAACTCTGACAATACTCCAGCCCATATAAAGAGGACCTGTATTATACTCACTCACCTCCAGCTTGGGGCAGGAAGCCTGTAATTCTTCAATGGGGAGCAGAAAGTCCAGGATGACCGAATCCAAGGGAACATTCACATCCAAAAGCCTCAGTTCTGGGCACCAACCACTCTGTAATCACAATACAGAGACTAAGAGATGGTACTGGGGAGGGATATATAATGGAGGAGAGATAAGGGAAGGGGGGGGATAGAACTGGGGAGGGATATATAATGGAGGTGAGATAAGGGAAGGGGGGGATAGAACTGGGGAGGGATATATAATGGAGGTGAGATAAGGGAAGGGGGGGGGATAGAACTGGGGAGGGATATATGGCCAGAGGACACACCGCTATTCCATACATTTCCTCCATATCAAGGCTGTATGACAGCAGCAGTCGCCTGTGACGAGTCCCGTACATCTCCAGGAATCTATACACGGCTTCATCCTTAACCTATGGAGACAACACACCCATCACTACAAGAAAATCAGAAGGTAAGGGAAGAGGCAGCCCAGGTGACTGCAGTCAAAGTCAAGCAGTTCCCCATAGCCTGAGACTTAAAAGTGTAATTAAACCCAGGACCCCGCATTCCCTATATCCACTCTCCCCGGACCCCACATTCACTATATCCGCTCTCCCCGGACCCCGCATTCCCTATATCCGCTCTCCCCGGACCCCACATTCCCGATATCCGCTCTCCCCGGACCCCGCATTCACTATATCCGGTCTCCCCGGACCCCGCATTCACTATATCCGGTCTCCCCGGACCCCACATTCACTATATCCGCTCTCCCCGGACCCCGCATTCCCTATATCCGCTCTCCCCGGACCCCACATTCCCGATATCCGCTCTCCCCGGACCCCGCATTCACTATATCCGGTCTCCCTGGACCCCGCATTCCCTATATCCGCTCTCCCCGGACCCCGCATTCACTGTATCCGCTCTCCCTGGACCCCGCATTCACTATATCCGCTCTTCCCGGACCCCGCATTCCCTATATCCGCTCTCCCCGTACCACGCATTCCCTATATCTGCTCTCCCCGGACCCCGCATTCCCTATATCCGCTCTCCCCGGACCCCACATTCCCTATATCCGCTCTCCCCGGACCCCGCATTCACTATATCCGCTCTCCCCGGACCCCGCATTCACTATATCCGCTCTCCCCGGACCCCGCATTCACTATATCCGCTCTCCCAGGACCCCACATTCCCTTTATCCGCTCTCCCCGGACCCCGCATTCACTATATCCGCTCTCCCCGGACCCCGCATTCCCTATATCCGCTGTTCACGGACCCCACATTCACTATATCCGCTCTCCACGGACCCCGCATTCAGTATATCCGCTCTCCCCGGACCCCACATTCACTATATCCGCTCTCCCCAGACCCCACATCTGTGAGATAGGGAAACAGCTCTCATTGTTTGAACACTGTGTGCAGTAAATTATGGTGTGGAGTAAATTGATGTTTTGACTGATATTCTGCGGTTTAGCCATAAGATGTCACTTTTTTTCTAACACAGGCTCAGACTGCATAGATATTTCTATATTCATGAAGAGGTGGAGTTTTCACACAGAGTTGGGGTTTTTAGTGAAGAGGAAGAGGAGACTGCAGCCATATTTTGGACGATGCTGAATGCAGAAGCCATGTTTTGGACGATGCTGAATGCAGGGGCCGTGTGAGCTGAGAATCCAATGACATCCAGGTGTAAAAGCGTCCCTCACTAACCAGATATTGCTGCCAGGAAGGCTGATGAGAGCAGAGGAACTAAGCAACATTTGTTCTGTTCAGAGTCACCAGCGGATGCAAAGCAGACCCGGGTCGGTAAGATCGTGCACGCACCTCATTTCAGTGTTGGCGCCCAAAGACTGAGTCCAGGCCGATAGTTAGTTAGGGTTTCTGTTTGTGTCAGGCCACAAGTGTTGTTACTGATCATTGGAAGGACTCCACAACTTAAAGTGACATTTCACATTGGAGAGCTGATAAAATCCTACAAACTCAAGCCAGACTGGCGTTTTGCTCAGAAGGAATACTCAGGCATGTGCTACAGGACCAGTTATGGGGGGGGGAATACTGTAGATTTGTGTAAGATTGTAAGCTGTTGTGCTGCACCGCAGGCTAGCCCATACCGTACCCCCATACACTGATTCCTGCTCCTTTAGTGTAATAACAGGTAAGGTGTGGCAGCTTAGTTGTGCCCGCCAGTAGGTAAATTACTACACTTTCTATCTTCATCCATCAGGAAGCGCCGTGCTGTGCAGCACAAGGGTCTCAGCCTTTGGGCTGGGTGTATGTAAATATATTGTATGTTCCCAGCATTTGTGGTTGTGTTTATTTGCCACATCTAAGTAAAATTCTGTTGTGACAAAAGCTGGTGTTGGGGTTGCTTTCCTCGTTCGTGACTTCACTGTATCCTGGGGAGCCCACCCCGGTACACGGCTTACAACTTGGCGTAGTCGGCAGGATACAGCGACTGTTATGGATGGGAATGCGGCGGGAGATCTTCCTCCGGCGCCAATGGCACCGGTCCAAGACCCAGCTCATGGTGCGCCGCTGCAAGACCAAGTTGTTCCAACACCGCTGATACAGCTTGTCCCCGCCCTGCCCGTACCAGTAGGATACATTCCCGTGGGGGCGCTGTTGAGTCACCTGCCAAAATTTGACAGTAAAAATATGAGGTTGCAGGACTGGACTGAAAGAGTGCAAAGTGCGGTTAGAATGTGTAACCTGACGTCCGAGCTGCGGGGAGAGGTTGCATTGGGGGCTCTAGAGGGTGACGTCAGACGGACAGTAATGGTAAGGCCTGAATCTGAGAGAGACACCCTAGAGAAAACATTCTCCCTGCTGGAGAGAGCCCAAGGGGGGCGTGCTAAAGTAGTTCAGCTGCGGAGTCACTTCTTCAACCGACCACAGCGAGAGGGCGAGACCCTGATGCAGTACTCCAATGCCCTACAGGAAACGCTAAATGAAATACAGCGGCGAGATCCAGAGGCCATGGGAGTTTACCGGGAAGTGGACCGGCTACTATGAGACCAGTTCATAGTGGGGCTCTCCAACAAGTTCTTACAGGACAAATTGCAAGAGATGACCCGGACGGGCCCAACATGACATTCTACAGCATCTACTTAGCCGCCGTGGAGAGAGAGGAAGAGTGCATACCTGTGGCGGTAAAAATAGTGAGTAGTACCCATGTTACAAGAGGTCAGTCTGCATCTGAAGACTTAGAATCCTTAAAGGATGTGGTCCAGGCTGTGTGGACAGAATTAAGAGAACTTCGGCTGGAAGTGTCCCAGATGAAGGCAGAATCTCCTCGGTCTCCAGAAATGACCTCAGCACCTCGCGCCACTCCACCCAGGATAGCTCAGCTGCAGGGGCACGTCAAAAGGGGATCCCTCTGTTGGGCTTGTCGACAGTATGGCCACATGGCCAGAGAGTGCCCAGAACAGATGAAGTCTGAGCCGACATTAAACTTCCAACCGCCGCAGCAGCTGGGCGTCCTGCGGCGGTACACCAGAAGCTAAGCATGAGGAACACTACCTGTATGCCAGCAGCCCTGTTATGGAAGCCGAGTTAGAAGGCCAGAAGGTACGCTGCCTAGTTGATACAGGGTCGGAGTGCACCCTTATGCCTCTGGAGTTCTTCGAAAGACACTTTGGATATATGATGGAGCCGGAAGACAGGAGCGTCATCAAGCTGACGGCTGCCAATAACAGAGAGATGGACGTTGGAGGAATAGTCTGGATGCGGGTCCGGCTGTGTGGGCAAGACGTCGGCAAGGAGGGGGTCGTGCTGGTTATGATTTGTCCCGGAGAGGGATGGACGTGACACTAGGTATGAATGGCTAAGGGACCTAGACCACCAACTTTACTCCAAAGAAGGGCCGAGGTATTGGCAATGGGCCACCACACACCGGACAACCCAGAAGGTTCTACAGCAGATGGTGAGGAGCTGTAGTCTGCGAAAGAGCGACATGTCCGGTCGACCCATTGGACACGTGAGGGTGCCGCGGAGGACCCCGGTGAAGATCCCGCCTCGACATGAGCGAATATTGATGCTTCCGGTTGGGGCTGGACGACGACTGAATGGACTGGAGGTCCTGATCGAGCCAGCTTACCAAGAAGAAACGCAGACTCATCCACTGGTAGCCTGGGCCCTCGCTGTTGTGAAGGATGTGTGCCTGTACGCTGCCTCAACGTTGAAGACCGTGAGTTAACCGTCCCTGGGAATACCTTGGACAGGAGCCCACTGTTCAGTACTCTTACTCAGCCTGCAGGGCTGATTGGGAGAGGGTCCAGGATAGCTGCCCGTACTTGTGGAAAGTGAAAGAATGGGTCCGGACCAAGATCTGGCCTCGGTCAGAAGAGAGGGCTCGTCTGACTCCCGAGGGCCAAAAGTTGTTGAGGCAGTGGGATAAGCTAACTGTTACCCAGGGCCTCCTGTGTCGGACCACATACTTGCAGTCAGAGTTGCAGTACCGGTGACAGATTGTTATCCCCATGTCATTGGGACCGGAGGCTGCCCGGGAGGCCTATGAGAGGGGTGCCCATTTTGGGAGCGATAAAATGTTCAAGTGGCTCCAATGGCTTGTGTACTGTCCAGATTTGGCAGACATGGTGGCCGTGGCATGTCTTAAGTGTCGGCCCTGCAGGCTGAGTAAGAGTACTGAACAGCGGGCTCCTGTCCAGGCCATCCGGACATTAGCACCCCTAGAGCTCCTTATGATCGATTATGTACAGATTGGGTACTCTACCTCGGGACACTCGTACTGTCTAGTCATGACAGATCATTTCACAAAGTATGCAGTGGCTGTACCCACCAGAGACCAGACGGCAGAGTAGGCCGCTGAAGTGGTCTGCAAACACTTTATACAGGTGTTCGGGTGTCCACAGAGGATACATTCGGACCAGGGGGCATGTTTTCAGGGTACTCTAATGAATGAGTTGTACCAACTATATAGGATCGAACGTTCCCGCACCACCCCGTATCACCCCCAGGGAAACAGGGCGTGCGAGCGGTTCAACCGCACCTTGCTCCAGATGCTGCGGACTCTGGAGGATCGCCAAAAAGCTTGGTGGCCCGAATACCTACCTGAACGGATGTGGGCCTATAATAACAGGGTACACTGTACCACCCGATACTCCCCACATATGCTCATGTTTGGGAGGGCCGGAAGGGAGATTGAAGATCTCCACATGCCCGATCCGATGGAGCCACCACCAAGAAATACTACCGCATGGGTGCAAGAGCACCGCCGCCGGCTGAGAGCGATCCACAAGGTTGTGGGGGAGCGCCTTAGACAAATGGTATACCCCAATCCAAGACCAGTGCAGAAGGAGGGGTATGCCCCGGGTGATCGAGTGATAGTGAAAGCCAAGCGACCGTCTGGATGGGTGGTGGGAGGCGGTCCCATACACGGTGAATAGGAGGGTAGACCCTGCCATCCCGGTCTATGAGGTAGAGCCAATAGGGACTGGGGGGCCCTCACGAAACTTGCACCGTAACATATTAAGGCGTTGTAATTTTGATGAACCAGTGTGCGTGGAGGGGATGGCTCCTCCTGCTCAGAGTACAGAGGAAATCCCCTTAGAGGAGGGGGAGGAATGGTGGGTTGTCCCTGCCCCGGTACCCACAGAGGCTCCAACCATAGCAAGTTTGCCACCAAGGGAAAGTGTTGAATGGTCGGCAGCTCCTCTCCCATTAAATGTGCCTGACGTCCCCAGTGCTTCTGAGCCTGTCACTCTACGAAGGTCAACAAGGCCCAATGCTGGTGTGCCCCCACAGCGTTATGCCCAGAATGAGTTTGTATGGGGAGGACGACATCCTCTAGTGGGGTGGCATGTGAGATGGGGAAACAGCTCTCATTGTTTGAACACTGTGTGCAGTAAATTATGGTGTGGAGTAAATTGAGGTTTTGACTGACATTCTGCGGTTTAGCCACAAGATGTCACTGTTTTTTCTAACAGCCTCAGACTGCATAGAGATTTCTATATTCATGAAGAGGTGGGGTTTTCACAGAGAGTTGGGGTTTTTAGTGAAGAGGAAGAGGAGACTGCAGCCATATTTTGGACGATGCTGAATGCAGAAGCCATGTTTTGGACGATGCTGAATGCAGGGGCCGTGTGAGCTGAGAATCCAATGACATCCAGGTGTAAAAGCGTCCCTCACTAACCAGATATTGCTGCCAGGAAGGCTGATGAGAGCAGAGGAACTAAGCAACATTTGTTCTGTTCAGAGTCACCAGCGGATGCAAAGCAGACCCGGGTCGGTAAGATCGTGCACGCACCTCATTTCAGTGTTGGCGCCCAAAGACTGAGTCCAGGCCGATAGTTAGTTAGGGTTTCTGTTTGTGTCAGGCCACAAGTGTTGTTACTGATCATTGGAAGGACTCCACAACTTAAAGTGACATTTCACATTGGAGAGCTGATAAAATCCTACAAACTCAAGCCAGACTGGCGTTTTGCTCAGAAGGAATACTCAGGCATGTGCTACAGGACCAGTTATGGGGGGGGGAATACTGTAGATTTGTGTAAGATTGTAAGCTGTTGTGCTGCACCGCAGGCTAGCCCATACCGTACCCCCATACACTGATTCCTGCTCCTTTAGTGTAATAACAGGTAAGGTGTGGCAGCTTAGTTGTGCCCGCCAGTAGGTAAATTACTACACTTTCTATCTTCATCCATCAGGAAGCGCCGTGCTGTGCAGCACAAGGGTCTCAGCCTTTGGGCTGGGTGTATGTAAATATATTGTATGTTCCCAGCATTTGTGGTTGTGTTTATTTGCCACATCTAAGTAAAATTCTGTTGTGACAAAAGCTGGTGTTGGGGTTGCTTTCCTCGTTCGTGACTTCACTGTATCCTGGGGAGCCCACCCCGGTACACGGCTTACAACTTGGCGTAGTCGGCAGGATACAGCGACTGTTATGGATGGGAATGCGGCGGGAGATCTTCCTCCGGCGCCAATGGCACCGGTCCAAGACCCAGCTCATGGTGCGCCGCTGCAAGACCAAGTTGTTCCAACACCGCTGATACAGCTTGTCCCCGCCCTGCCCGTACCAGTAGGATACATTCCCGTGGGGGCGCTGTTGAGTCACCTGCCAAAATTTGACAGTAAAAATATGAGGTTGCAGGACTGGACTGAAAGAGTGCAAAGTGCGGTTAGAATGTGTAACCTGACGTCCGAGCTGCGGGGAGAGGTTGCATTGGGGGCTCTAGAGGGTGACGTCAGACGGACAGTAATGGTAAGGCCTGAATCTGAGAGAGACACCCTAGAGAAAACATTCTCCCTGCTGGAGAGAGCCCAAAGGGGGCGTGCTAAAGTAGTTCAGCTGCGGAGTCACTTCTTCAACCGACCACAGCGAGAGGGCGAGACCCTGATGCAGTACTCCAATGCCCTACAGGAGACGCTAAATGAAATACAGCGGCGAGATCCAGAGGCCATGGGAGTTTACCGGGAAGTGGACCGGCTACTATGAGACCAGTTCATAGTGGGGCTCTCCAACAAGTTCTTACAGGACAAATTGCAAGAGATGACCCGGACGGGCCCAACATGACATTCTACAGCATCTACTTAGCCGCCGTGGAAAGAGAGGAAGAGTGCATACCTGTGGCGGTAAGAATAGTGAGTAGTACCCATGCTACAAGAGGTCAGTCTGCATCTGAAGACTCAGAATCCTTAAAGGATGTGGTCCAGGCTGTGTGGACAGAATTAAGAGAACTTCGGCTGGAAGTGTCCCAGATGAAGGCAGAATCTCCTCGGTCTCCAGAAATGACCTCAGCACCTCGCGCCACTCCACCCAGGATAGCTCAGCTGCAGGGGCACGTCAAAAGGGGATCCCTCTGTTGGGCTTGTCGACAGTATGGCCACATGGCCAGAGAGTGCCCAGAACAGATGAAGTCTGAGCCGACGTTAAACTTCCAACCGCCGCAGCAGCTGGGCGTCCTGCGGCGGTACACCAGAAGCTAAGCATGAGGGACACTACCTGTATGCCAGCAGCCCTGTTATGGAAGCCGAGTTGGAAGGCAAGAAGGTACGCTGCCTAGTTGATACAGGGTCGGAGTGCGCCCTTATGCCTCTGGAGTTCTTCGAAAGACACTTTGGATATATGATGGAGCCGGAAGACAGGAGCGTCATCAAGCTGACGGCTGCCAATAACAGAGAGATGGACGTTGGAGGAATAGTCTGGATGCGGGTCCGGCTGTGTGGGCAAGACGTCGGCAAGGAGGGGGTCGTGCTGGTTATGATTTGTCCCGGAGAGGGATGGACGTGAGGGTGCCGCGGAGGACCCCGGTGAAGATCCCGCCTCGACATGAGCGAATATTGATGCTTCCGGTTGGGGCTGGACGACGACTGAATGGACTGGAGGTCCTGATCGAGCCAGCTTACCAAGAAGAAACGCAGACTCATCCACTGGTAGCCTGGGCCCTCGCTGTTGTGAAGGATGTGTGCCTGTACGCTGCCTCAACGTTCAAGACCGTGAGTTAACCGTCCCTGGGAATACCTTGGACAGGAGCCCACTGTTCAGTACTCTTACTCAGCCTGCAGGGCTGATTGGGAGAGGGTCCAGGATAGCTGCCCGTACTTGTGGAAAGTGAAAGAATGGGTCCGGACCAAGATCTGGCCTCGGTCAGAAGAGAGGGCTCGTCTGACTCCCGAGGGCCAAAAGTTGTTGAGGCAGTGGGATAAGCTAACTGTTACCCAGGGCCTCCTGTGTCGGACCACATACTTGCAGTCAGAGTTGCAGTACCGGTGACAGATTGTTATCCCCATGTCATTGGGACCGGAGGCTGCCCGGGAGGCCTATGAGAGGGGTGCCCATTTTGGGAGCGATAAAATGTTCAAGTGGCTCCAACGGCTTGTGTACTGTCCAGATTTGGCAGACATGGTGGCCGTGGCATGTCTTAAGTGTCGGCCCTGCAGGCTGAGTAAGAGTACTGAACAGCGGGCTCCTGTCCAGGCCATCCGGACATTAGCACCCCTAGAGCTCCTTATGATCGATTATGTACAGATTGGGTACTCTACCTCGGGACACTCGTACTGTCTAGTCATGACAGATCATTTCACAAAGTATGCAGTGGCTGTACCCACCAGAGACCAGACGGCAGAGTAGGCCGCTGAAGTGGTCTGCAAACACTTTATACAGGTGTTCGGGTGTCCACAGAGGATACATTCGGACCAGGGGGCATGTTTTCAGGGTACTCTAATGAATGAGTTGTACCAACTATATAGGATCGAACGTTCCCGCACCACCCCGTATCACCCCCAGGGAAACAGGGCGTGCGAGCGGTTCAACCGCACCTTGCTCCAGATGCTGCGGACTCTGGAGGATCACCAAAAAGCTTGGTGGCCCGAATACCTACCTGAACGGATGTGGGCCTATAATAACAGGGTACACTGTACCACCCGATACTCCCCACATATGCTCATGTTTGGGAGGGCCGGAAGGGAGATTGAAGATCTCCACATGCCCGATCCGATGGAGCCACCACCAAGAAATACTACCGCATGGGTGCAAGAGCACCGCCGCCGGCTGAGAGCGATCCACAAGGTTGTGGGGGAGCGCCTTAGACAAATGGTATACCCCAATCCAAGACCAGTGCAGAAGGAGGGGTATGCCCCGGGTGATCGAGTGATAGTGAAAGCCAAGCGACCGTCTGGATGGGTGGTGGGAGGCGGTCCCATACACGGTGAATAGGAGGGTAGACCCTGCCATCCCGGTCTATGAGGTAGAGCCAATAGGGACTGGGGGGCCCTCACGAAACTTGCACCGTAACATATTAAGGCGTTGTAATTTTGATGAACCAGTGTGCGTGGAGGGGATGGCTCCTCCTGCTCAGAGTACAGAGGAAATCCCCTTAGAGGAGGGGGAGGAATGGTGGGTTGTCCCTGCCCCGGTACCCACAGAGGCTCCAACCATAGCAAGTTTGCCACCAAGGGAAAGTGTTGAATGGTCGGCAGCTCCTCTCCCATTAAATGTGCCTGACGTCCCCAGTGCTTCTGAGCCTGTCACTCTACGAAGGTCAACAAGGCCCAATGCTGGTGTGCCCCCACAGCGTTATGCCCAGAATGAGTTTGTATGGGGAGGACGACATCCTCTAGTGGGGTGGCATGTGAGATGGGGAAACAGCTCTCATTGTTTGAACACTGTGTGCAGTAAATTATGGTGTGGAGTAAATTGATGTTTTGACTGACATTCTGCGGTTTAGCCACAAGATGTCACTGTTTTTTCTAACAGCCTCAGACTGCATAGAGATTTCTATATTCATGAAGAGGTGGGGTTTTCACAGAGAGTTGGGGTTTTTAGTGAACAGGAAGAGGAGACTGCAGCCATGTTTTGGACGATGCTGAATGCAGGGGCCGTGTGAGCTGAGAATCCAATGACATCCAGGTGTAAAAGCGTCCCTCACTAACTAGATATTGCTGCCAGGAAGGCAGATAAAAGCAGAGGAACTAAACAACATTTGTTCTGTTCAGAGTCACCAGCGGATGCAAAGCAGACCCGGGTCAGTAAGATCGTGCACGCACCTCATTTCAGTGTTGGCGCCCAGAGACTGAGTCCAGGCCGATAGTTAGTTAGGGTCTCTGTGTCAGGCCACAAGTGTTGTTACTGATCATTGGAAGGACTCCACAACTTAAAGTGACATTTCACATTGGAGAGCTGATAAAATCCTACAAACTCAAGCCAGACTGGTGTTTTGCTCAGAAGGAATACTCCGGCACGTGCTACAGGACCAGTTATGGGGGGGAATACTGTAGATTTGTGTAAGATTGTAAGCTGTTGTGCTGCACCGCAGGCTAGCCCATACCGTACCCCCATACACTGATTCCTGCTCTGTAGGGTAATAACAGGTAAGGTGTGGCAGCTTAGTTGTGCCCCCCAGTAGGTAAATTACTTCACTTTCTACCTTCATCCATCAGGAGGCGCCGTGCTGTGCAGCACAAGGGTCTCAGCCTTTGGGCTGGGTGTATGTAAATATATTGTATGTTCCCAGCATTTGTGGTTGTGTTTATTTGCCACATCTAAGTAAAATTCTGTTGTGGCAAAAGCTGGTGTTGGGGTTGTTTCCTCGTTCGTGACTTCACTGCATCCTGGGGAGCCCACCCCGGTACACGGCTTACACATCCACTATATCTCCCCGGACCCCGCATTCACTATATCCACTCTCCCCGGACCCCGCATTCACTATATCCACTCTCCCATACCCCGCTTTCACTGTATCCTCTCCCCAGACCCCGCATTCACTATATCCGCTCTCCCCAGACCCCGCATTCACTATATCCGCTCTCCCCGGACCCCGCATTCACTGTATCCTCTCCCCAGACCCCGCATTCACTATATCCGCTCTCCCCGGACCCCGCATTCACTGTATCCTCTCCCCGGACCCCGCATTCACTATATTTGCTCTCCCCGGACCCCGCATTCACTGTATCCGCTCTCCCCGGACCCCGCATTCACTGTATCCGCTCTCCCCGGACCCCGCATCCACTATATCCGCTCTCCCCAGACCCCGCATTCACTACATCCGCTCTCCCCAGACCCCGCATTCACTACATCCCCTCTCCCCGGACCCCGCATTCACTATATCCGCTCTCCCCGGACCCCGCATTCACTGTGTCCGCTCTCCCCGGACCCCGCATTCACTATATCCTCTCTCCCCGGACCCCGCATTCACTGTATCCGCTCTCCCCGGACCCCGCATTCACTGTATCCGCTCTCCCCGGACCCCGCATTCACTGTATCTGCTCTCCCCGGACCCCGCAGAGCACTGGTTAAAGCTTGTAGGAGGAGTTTTCATTCTCCCCTGATTGCTCTATGAGACTGCATAACCCCTGACCATCTGCCTGGACAGTGCTGATTGGCCCTGTGCTGATCACATGAACTCTTTCAAGCAAAAGTAAAAAATTCTAGCAATACACACTAAACTGAGCAGGTGCAGCTTGCCCCAAGGCTCTGTTCTATCAGCAGATGAATTGTGGATTGTGGAATAAGGTGAGGATCAGAGAAGCCAGGATCAAACATCCTTCTTTAAACCATGCAGAGTATTAACCCCTTAGGTTCCACAGAGTATAACAAGCATGCTTTCCTGCATCTACAGACGGATTGGACTGTTGTGGGTTCAAGAACACTTTAAATGGACAAAACATGGAACAGTCCCCCATACCATGATAGCATGATCCCAACGCACACGGTCCTGCATCCGAGTTTAGCTGTATGCACAAATGCTGCAGTGACCATCGGCTGGACCTGAAAAGACTCAAGTGGGAGGAACATCACCAGCACACCAAGGATCTCCAACTAAGGGTCCAACTAAGGGTCCAAAGTTTTAATCAGCAATCATATAGTTACAGCAAGGGCGACGGTTTGGATTCTCGCAGGACCCCTTCATCAGGCATGTGATGAAGCCTGGCGAAGGGAGTCATGTGATGAAGCCTGATGAAGGGGCCATGTGATGAAGCCTGGCGAAGGGTCATGTGATGAAGCCTGGCGAAGGGGGTCATGTGATGAAGCCTGATGAAAGGGGCTTGTGATGAAGCCTGGCGAAGGGGGTCATGCGATGAAGCCTGGCGAAGGGGGTCATGTGATGAAGCCTGATGAAAGGGGCCATGTGATGAAGCCTGATGAAAGGGGCATGTGATGAAGCCTGATGAAAGGGGCTTGTGATGAAGCCTGGCGAAGGGGGTCATGTGATGAAGCCTGGCGAAGGGGGTCATGTGATGAAGCCTGATGAAAGGGGCCATGTGAAGAAGCCTGATGAAAGGGGCTTGTGATGAAGCCTGGCGAAGGGGGTCATGTGATGAAGCCTGGCGAAGGGGGTCATGTGATGAGGCCTGATGAAGGGTTCATGTGATGAAGCCTGATGAAAGGGGCATGTGATGAAGCCTGGCGAAGGGGGTCATGTGATGAAGCCTGGCGAAGGGGATCATGTGATGAAGCCTGACGAAGGGGTCATGTGATGAAGCCTGACGAAGGGGGTCATGTGATGAAACCTGGCGAAAGGGGTCATGTGATGAAGCCTGGCAAAGGGGGTCAAGCGCTGAAGCCTGATGAAGGGGGTCATGTGATGAAGCCTGACGAAGAGGGTCATGTGATGAAGCCTGATGAAGGGGTCATGTGATGAAGCCTGATGAAGGGGTCATGCGATGAAGCCTGATGAAGGGGTCATGTTTTGAAGCCTGATGAAGGGGTCGTGCGAGACTCCGAAACGTTGAACTTGCTGTAACTATATGATTGCTGATTAAAGCTTTGGACCCTTAATAGGAGATCCTTGGTGTGCTGGTGAAGTTCTTCCCACTTGAGTCCCCCATACCAAGCGCTGCTGATTTTGCGGAGTGTGTAGAGCCATGCACCATGTACCTTGGAGTCTTGCAGGTTGAGGTTCTGCAACTGGGGACAGCAACGTCCTATAGACTGCAGGTCATCCTCAGTCACCCGATTACAACGTGACAGCAGAGGGCAGGACTGCGACAAATTCTAAAAGAAACCCCAAAAAAACAGAAAAGACCGTGAGAAGAGGGATAAAGGACAAAGATGTCAGAACAGACATTTGGAAGCCAAGTGGCTTCAGGAGACATTCAGAAAACCACCCTGGCATCCAGGGACAGATGGGGACCTCTATGGCATCTGGGATCAAGTGGCTTCGGGGGATAAGAAGGAGGCCCTGCGGCTTTAGGGTGAAGGTCAGGAGAAACCTGGATTTTGAGAAAAGAAAGCTCCAATGTCTTGCATGGACAGACAGGGAGTTCCAATGTCTTGCATGGACAGACAGGGAGTTCCAATGTCTTGCAGGGACAGACAGGGAGCTCCAATGTCTTGCAGGGACAGACAGGGAGTTCCAATGTCTTGCAGGGACAGACAGGGAGTTCCAATGTCTTGCAGGGACAGACAGGGAGTTCCAATGTCTTGCAGGGACAGACAGGGAGTTCCAATGTCTTGCAGGGACAGACAGGGAGTTCCGATGGCATCCAGGTTCAAGGACCCTGTGGCATCTAGGGAAAGACAGGCACCCAGGAAACCATGGCACCCAGGGGAAGGTGGAAGGCACCCATGGAATGTGGGGATAGGTAGGAAGTCATTATGGCACCCAGGTACAGGTGCAAGGGCCCCATGTCATTTGGGAAGAGGTAGGAGAAACCCGGGGCACCCGTGGAGACCTGCAAGAAGTCCCTATGGCATTCAGGGACAGGTGTGAGGGTCCTGTGGCATCTGGGGAGAGGCAGGAGGCACCCATGGCACCGAGGGATAGGTGGGAGGCACTCCTCAACCCCTGGGGACAGAGTGTAAACGAATGCACTTACCTGCACAACAAAGGAAACAAATTCTTCCATCGATGAAGGGAAAAGTCAGAGACCTGAGGAAGCCTAGAAATAAAAATGACCGACATCAGCAATGAAGGGGAGGACATGGGTGTCAATATTCCAAACTAATGTCTATAACTGATCAATAAAAACCCCGGACACAGCTATAGAGATGACTGCTATATGTGCAACAAAAATGTTCACTGTGCGGCGCACACACCTCACACCAATGAAAGGAAGACTTTGCAAACCCATCAGATCCCAATGGGGAGGAATCTCCTGCTGGATCTCTATACTGACATGGACGGGGGATGGGTGAGGAACGTAAGGACGCCCCATCGTTTGATGGAAATGAAAATGATCGACCTACAGAGGACCAAATTCAAAGACACCCTGAAAATCAAAGTGAAGAAATGATGCAGCAGGCGAGTCCATATTGCTGTAATTTCATTGCAGCAACTCAGAATGGTCCTCAGTAGTTTGTGTGGCCCCCAGGTGCTTGTATGCATGCCTGACCACATCGGGGGAGGGTCCTAATGAGACTACGGATGGTGTCCTGGGGAGATTTCCTCCCAGATCTGGACCAGGGCATCACTGAGCTCCTGGACAGTCTGAGGTGCAACCTGGCGGCGTCGGATGGACCGAAACATGACATCCCAGAGGGGTTCTATTGGATTTAGGTCAGGCGAGCTCGGGGGCCATTCAATGGTATCAATTCCTTCATCTTCCAGGAACTGCCTACATACTCTCCCCATGTGAGGACGGGCATTCTCCTGCACCAGAAGGAACCCAGGACCCCCTGCACCAGCGTAGGGTCTGACAATGGGTCCAAGGATTTAATCCCCTTACCTAATGGCAGTCAGGGTGCCATTGTCTAGCCTGTAGAGGTCTGTGTCCCTCCATGGATATGCCCTCCCAGACCATCACTGACCCACAACCAAAACGGTCATGATGAACCATGTTACAGGCAGCAGAACGTTCTCCACGGCTTCTCCAGACCCTTTCACGTCTGTCACATGTGCTCAGGGGGAACCTGCTCTCATCTGTGAGAAGCACAGGGTGACAGTGGTGGACCTGCCAATTCTGGGGTTCAATGGCCAATGCCAATCCAGCTCTATGGTCCCGGGCAGTGAGCACAGGGCCCACTAGAGGACATCGGGCCCTCAGGCCACCCTCATGAAGTCTGTTGAAGGCAATCTTCAGGCGAGTTGAAGAGAAAGGCAACCAATATTTTAAGAATTCCTGTGTCCCTCACTGGAGCAGAAAGAATTTAATTGAACCGCTTCCCCACCGCACTATACCGAACCAACCGAAAGACGGCTACAGTGCGGTTGTCCATGGACGTCCTCTCAGAACGCGCCTCGTGTGCACCCCCAGCAGCGGGCAAACGATGCTGTCTGTGATCACTGTGTCCTAAGGACACAGCTGATCTTGTGATGAGGTAAAAAGGCCAATCACAGCGGCCTTTTACCACGTGATCAGCTGTGTCCAATGACACAGCAGATCACAATGTAAATACAGTTGCCGGTGATCGTCTGCACTTTCCTCATGATGTCACAGTGCGAGGAAACGACTGCCGATAACCGGCAAATGTGACAGGAGAGACCTGCACTAATAATCAGGGCACTGATGATCAGTGCTGCCCAGCAGAGCAGCCCGTCAGTGCTATCAGTCAGTGCCCATCAGTACCGCCAATCGGTGCATCATCAGTGCCTCCTCATCAATGCCCACCAGTGCCCCCTCATCAGTGCTGCCTATCAACGCACATCAGTGAAGGAGAAAAATTACCTGCTTGCTAAATTTTATAGTAGAAACATAGAAAACATTTTTTTTTTCTCTTTGTTTTGGTTTACAGTGTGTAAGGGACCCCAGACACCCACAACTGGGTACCTCCGGCAAGAAGCTGCTTCTCAGACTCTGGAACACGAGACCAGTGACTCTGGCTGTTGCTACCCCAAGATCCAGACGACACCACGGATTTGAAGTAATCCGGAAGGTAGACTAGTTTATTTTAACACAGATACAAGATATATACACTCAGGGGACAATCCCCCCTCCCTGCATGACACAGGGTGGAGCAATCCCCCCTCCCTGCATAATGACACAGGGCGGGACAATCTACCTTTAGTAACAAGAGACACACCAACAGACAGTCCCATCAGGAGGGAGAGCTGCTGGAGACACCCCCACCAAGCCAATACACATACATCCCATAATAGTTTGTTCCCAAGCAAGACACACAATAGAACAATGGGATGCAACCACATGACACCAAACAATCCACAACCCCCCCCCCCAATATTAGGACAGATCACCCCCGTACCCCTAACAGGCACAGGGTGACTTACACATAATAGGGATATGGGGAGCTGAGACAGGGGTCTCCCCACCTCTCCAAAGTGAGCTGTGTTCCATGGGCCCCCCCACCCAAAGTGACTCCCATCACACAGTGCAAATAAATAAAAACCCTCAGTGGTGATTAAATACCACCAAAAGAAAGTTCTATTTGTGTGAAAAAAAATGATAAAAATGGGTAGTGTGTTGCATGACCATACAATTGTCATTCAAATGCAACAGCGCTGAAAACTGAAAAGTGGCCCTGGGCAGGAAGGGGGAGGGGGGAAGTGCCCGCAAGCCAAGTGGTTAATTCCCCAAAAATTTGACACCAAAATGTCAAAAGTTAAGGGATGGAAATTCTCTTAATATTGGAACAGTTTTGGGTCTTCTGGTTGGTGGATATCTGCAGATAACACACTTCCTGCTGCCAGAATATCAGGTATTCCCTGTCCGGTGATCTCTGTCCTCTCCGGTGACCTCTGTCCTCTCCGGTGATCTCTGTCCTCTCCGGTGACCTCTGTCCTCTCCGGTGACCTCTGTCCTCTCCGGTGAAGTTCACACTTTATGATGATCACGGTCTCTCTCATCTCCTCAGTAATATTTTATCTCAGCTTTGTCCTCAGTGTGTCCTCTGCTCAGTGTGGTGAGGTGGGAGGGGTTAGTATTTACCTGGAGATGGATTTGTAAGATGACGGTGACATTTCCCGCTCTCCTCTCTCTGCAGGGCAGTCACTACAGCCTCCTGTCCTCCTTGGAGGTCCTGGGGAAGGTCTCCTTCAGCGCAGTGTCTGGGATCATCGTGGACTCTCTCAGAGTTTCCGTATCGTTCTCGGTGTTCATCGCTCTGTCCTGCCTGCACCTCCTGAACCTTCCACCGACTTTATCTTGATGACCGCAGAGCTGACACTCTCCACCATTAACTGTGAATTGGCAGGTTCTCTGCTGATGTGGATCCTGGAGATCCTTTATATTGATTCGGTTCAGGACTTGAAAATAATACGCTCGTTTCTCTCCAGAGAGGGGCAGTACTGCGCAGTGCAATAAAATTCAGATTTGTAATAATGTGTTATCCGTGTGTTCACTTTTTGTAGATTCAGCCTTCACTATTACTATGGCATTATGGGACTATGGACTGTGGGACTATGGCTGCACGTCTCTGTCTGAACACCATCCACGGACCACACCACCCGCTGATCATGCAGAAAAATGACAGCACCCGGCTCTTCTTAAAACAGGAAGTCAACTCCTTTATTTCTACACAAAACACAAGTTATATACACAGGGTGGGGAAACACAACCAGGAACAGGAAACACATCATCAGCCCGCCTCATCAGTGGGAAGGGCTACAGAAAACACATCATCAGTCCGCCCCATCAGTGGGAAGGGCTGCAGGAAACACATCATCAGCCCGCCCCACCCAACCAGACACAGAACAATGGGATGTAGTACATGGCAAAGGACAATGGACAGCCACCTGGCAGGGAACAAAGGACAACACACCAATACACAATAGACATTCACATCCACATCCTGTACCCCTTAACAGGCACAGGGTGGTTAAACATAAGAATTTGGGGAGATGATACAGGGGTACCCCAAAAGTCACTCCCGTCACATATCTCTCCTTTCGGCAGGAGACTAACGCAGGAGTAGATCCCAGATGGATGTACACTGAAGTTAGTCTGTACCTCCAGTCCCCCAAGGCCAGCACCCACACAGTACCCCATGCAAATTGTCCCACACAAAGCATTACTCACCCAGCCAACCTCTGCCTCTCTCATAGAACATACCCGCCCCTGGGGAGAAGTACGGACTGGTCCTTCTCCCTGAAGTCCTCTCGGCCACTGGAGAGATGACAGGGTGGCTGGGCCGACTCCATCCTGCGGTGGGGGATCTGGGCTGACTGCCCAGCATCCCTGGGGTATCCAGGTGGTGGCTGTAATCTCATCCACAGACATCAACTCAAGCTGCTGTTGTGAGGTGCTGATTTCATCCTCTTCCTGTAGCTCCTGCGGTGCTGATTGTTGTGGGCAGAGGTCAACCACGCCATGCCCTGATGCCAGCTCTTCTGCTGGAGGCGTGCCGGCTGGTTCCTCCTCAGCAGAAAAGACAATCAAATCCCCAGCCTCTGGAACTGGTGTCTGGGGATAGGGGTTCACCATCTGTCCGTGGACCTCAGAAGACGTTACCAGTGCTGGGCAGGGTTCAGTAAGATTTGGCTCTGTTGCCAGCTTTTTTGCTGGTTCCTCTTCAGCAGAGAAGTCTATCAAATCCCCAGCCTCTGGAACTGGTGTCTGGGGATAGGGGTTCAGCATCTCCTGTCCGTGGAACTCAGAAGATGTTACAAGTGCTGGGCAGAGTTCAGTAATGTTTGGTTCTGTTGTCAGGTCTACTGCTGGTTCCTCCTCAGCCGAGAAGTCTATCAGATCCCCAGTCTCTGGAATTTCCACTGCCGATTCTTTGGCATGCTGCCAAACATGTCTTAGCAGTTGCCTGTATGCCCTTTCCAGATGCAGTTCTTTCTTCAGCAGGTATTCCAGATCTAGTTCTAGCTCTGAGACCCCTGTGAGACCGAACATAGCCTCTCTGTCTTCTCACAACTCCCCCAGGGTAGGTTCTCCTTCATCGCCAAACACAAAATGATCTGTAAGGCTCTCCCACAGCAATCCAGGGCCACCAAAGTCATATCCCTCCGGAGAGCATTCTGTTGACACCCCTAAATATTCCTGCTCTGCGTACCATTGCAAAGCCTGATATCTGTTGTCCAGTTGTATCTCCTGCTGGACCAGCCTGTCCAACTCAGTCACCCATGGCTCCTGGGGTCGCTCTCCCAGGAATGGCATCCGTAACTTCCGATGGTCCCTGGCCCGATCCCCTGCGGTTGGATAGCACTTTCCATTCTCCATACCAGCAACCTGGAGGTCTCCTCTCCAAAGCACTTCCCAAATCCGCTACCTGAGCTCCAAGTACTGATCTGCAGACACAGTCCTCGGGTATGTTGCAAGAACAGTCTGCAGCAGCCCTGGGAACTCTGATGCCAGGTCCATACCTCCACTGGGGTGACCGACGTCTCCTTTCCTGATCTTGAATGTGTTTACAGCTTGGAAGCACAATCCCACCGCTGCCACCAATGTAACGGAACCGGACCCAGACTGCACTGAGTTTTTCCGTTATACTCCACTTCCCTGTCCGAACACCATCCACGGACCACACCACCCGCTGATCATGCAGGAAAATTACAGCACCCGGCTCTTCTTAAAACAGGAAGTCAACTCATTTATTTCTACACAAAACACAAGTTATATGCAGAGGGCGGGGAAACACAACCAGGAACAGGAAACACATCATCAGCCCACCTCATCAATGGGAAGGGCTACAGGAAACACATCATCAGCCCGCCCCATCCAACCAAGACACAGAACAATGGGATGCAGCACATGGCAAAGGACAATAAACAGCCACCTGGCAGGGAACATAGGAAAACACACCAATACACAATAGACATTCACATCCACACCCTGTACCCCTTAACAGGCACAGGGTGGTTAAACATAAGAATTTGGGAAGATGATACAGGGGTGCCCCCACCCCCAAAAGTCACTCCCGTCACAATCACTCTCCATGGTCCCGTTGTATATAGGAACATAGCCACCTCGTGTTCACTCCCAAGATGGACTATGGAGTGTGGGCTATAGACAATGGGACTATGAACTATGGGATTATGGACTGTGGGACTATGGTTACGATCACTCTCCATGGTCCCGTTGTATATAGGAACATAGGACTTCCTCTTCTGGATACTATGTCAATGGTGAAGCGCTTGGCGTTCTCCAGGTTGCGGAATATCTCATCAGGCGGCAGAGTGATGCTCTTGTCCATGCTGGCTCCTAAGCATGGACAAGAGGAGGGAGTCCCTGTTCCACAGGATTCTACACCCACCCATCCCTAAAGGGGGCCTCTGGCTGTCCGGATCCTTTACCACCCAAGAGCTCCTGAGACACCACCAGTATCTAGAGGGAGTATTATCCTTGGCTTGGCTATATACGATTCCTAAAGGGGACCTCCGCTGTTTGATTTAATGCGTATATACAGTTGTGTTCAGAATAATATCCGTGTGATGAAAAAAGTGACTAAAGCTGCAAATCCTTCTAATCCTTTTATTTCCATCCACACAAATGCATTGGGAACACGACACATTCTATTCCAAATCACAACAGGAAGAAAAATACATCAAATTTGTGTTGTTCCTCTGAAAAAATGGAAGAAAAGTGAATATTAGACGGTTCAAAAAAATGGCCGTGTTTGTATTCTTCTTTACAAACTCCAACATTCACTATATAAACTGAGAAATGTTTGAAGATTTTGCTTTCCTTTGAATGACTTCATGAATATTTGGTTGTAGTCGCACTGTTTCTGAGAACTGCTGTACATCTGTGTTGCATGGAGTCCCCCAACTTCTGGCCCCTGTGATCAGGTATTCCAGCCCAGGATGATTGGACCACATTCCACAGTTCTTCTCCATTTCTTGGTTTGGCCTCAGAAACGGCATTTTTGATGTCACCCCACAAGTTTTCTATTGGATTAAGATCCGGGGATTGGGCTGGCCACTCCATAACGTCCATCTTGTTGGTCTGGAACCAAGATGTTGCCCGTTTACTGGTGTGTTTGGGGTTGTTGTCTTGTTGGAACCCCCATTTCAAGGGCATTTCCTCTTCAGCATAAGGCAGCATGACCTCTTCAAGTATTCTGATGTCTTCAAACTGATCCATGATCCCTGGTATGCGATAAATAGGCCCAACACCGTAGTATGAGAAACATCCCCATATCATGATGCTTGCACCACCATGCTTCACGGTCTTCACAGTGTACTGTGGCTTGAATTCAGTGTTTGGGGGTCGTCTGACAAACTGTCTCCGCCCACTAGACCCAAAAAGAACAATCTTACTTTCATCAGCCCACAAAATGTTGCCCCATTTCTCTTTAGGCCAGTCAATGTGCTCTTTGGCAGATTGTAACCTCTTCAGCACATGTCTTTTTCCCAACAGTGGGACTTTGCGGGGACTTCTTGCAGATAGCTTGGCTTCACATAGACGTCTTCTAATTGTAACAGTCCTCACAGGGAACGTCACACCTTCTGTCATCTTCCTGGAGCTGATTGTTGGCTGAGTCCTCACAGGGAACGTCACACCTTCTTTCATCTTCCTGCAGCTGATTGTTGGCTGAGTCCGCCCCATTTTGGCTATTCTTCTATCCATTCCAATGGTAGTTTTTCTCTTTCTTCCACGTCTTTCAGGTTTTGGTTGCCATTTTAAAGCATTTGCCATCATTTTAGCTGAGCAGCCGATCATTTTCTGCACTTCTTTATATGTTTTCCCCTCTCCAATCAACTTTTTAATCAAGGTACGCTGTTCTTCTGAACAATGTCTGGAACGACCCATTTTCCTCAGAATTTCAGAGAGAAATGCACTGTAACCAGCATGTCCAACATTTGCTGCCTTCCTTCCTTAAATAAGGGCAATCATTGCCACCTGTTTATCAAAGAATGAATGACCTCACTAATAGAACTCCACACGGCTATTATTGTGAACACGCCCCTTTCAATGAGTGATTCAATGACACAGAATCAGCAGCATGCATGTCATGACTGTCGGGTCTGTTGGATTTCTATGACTCTACTACACCTGCTAGGAAATTATTTGCCATGTAGAAATATCATTTCCACCAAAAACAGTGATTGATCCGGTTAGTGATGTCTGATGGCTAGTATTCTCAACACAACTGTATATATCCAGTATCTCCCAGAAGTGACTCCACCCCTAAGTGACAAGGTCCAAATTGGGCCCAATTAGACATTTTCCTCCCCGGTGTCATGTGACTCGTTGGTGTTACAAGGTCTCAGGTGTGAATGGGGAGCAGGTGGGTTACATTCGGTGTTATCGCTCTCATTCTCGTACTGGTCACTGGAAGTTCAGCATGGCACCTCATGGCAAAGAACTCTCTGACGATCTGAAAACAAGAATTGTTGCTCTACATAAAGATGGCCTAGGCTATAAGAAGATTTCCAGGACTCTGAAACTGAGCTTCAGCACGATGGCCGAGACCATACAGCGGTGTAACAGGACGGGTTCCACTCAGAACAGTCCTCGCCATGGTCCACCAAGGAAGTTGAGTCCACATTCTCAGCGTCACATCCAGAGGTTGTCTTTGGGAAATAGACGTATGAGTGCTGCCAGCATTGCTGCAGAGGGTGTAGGGGTGGGGGGGGTCAGCCTGTCAGAGCTTTGACCATACGCCGCACACTGCATCACATTGGTCTGCATGGCTGTTGTCCCAGAAGGAAGCCTCTTCTATAGATGATGGACAAGAAAGCCGCAAACAGTTTGCTGAAGACCAGCAGACTAAGGACATGGATTACTGGAACCATGCGCTGTGGTCTGATGACACCAACATCAACTGATTGGGTTCAGATGGTGTCAGGCGTGTGTGGTGGCAACCAGGTGAGGAGTACAAAGACAAGTGTGTCTTGCCTACAGTCAAGCATGGTGGTGGGAGTGTCATGGTCTGGGGCCGCATGGTGGTGGGGGTGTCATGGTCTGGGGCCGCATGGTGGTGGGGGTGTCATGGTCTGGGGCCGCATGGTGGTGGGGGTGTCATGGTCTGGGGCCGCATGGTGGTGGGGGTGTCATGGTCTGGGGCCCCATGGTGGTGGGGGTGTCACGGTCTGGGGCCGCATGGTGGTGGGGGTGTCACGGTCTGGGGCCGCATGGTGGTGGGGGTGTCATGGTCTGGGGCCGCATGGTGGTGGGGGTGTCATGGTCTGGGGCTGCATGAGTGCTGCCGGCACTGGGGGGCTACAGTTCATTGAGGGAACCATGAATACCAACATGTACTGTGACATACTGAAGCAGAGCATGATCCCCTCCCTTCAGAGACTGAGTCACAGGGCAGTATTCCAACATGATAACCACCCCAAACACACCTCCAAGACCACCACTTCCTTGCTGAAGAAGCTGAGGGTGAAGGTGATGGACTGGCCAAGCATGTCTCCAGACCTAAACCCTGTTGAGCATCTGTGGGGCATCCTCAAACGGAAGGTGGAGGAGCGCAAGGTCTCTAACCTCCACCAGCTCCGTGATGACGTCATGGAGGAGTGGAAGAGGGAAGGTGGAGGAGCGCAAGGTCTCTAACATCCACCAGCAACATGATGACGTCATGGAGGAGTGGAAGAGGACTCCAGTGGCAACCTGTGAAGCTCTGGTGACCTCCATGCCCAAGAGGGTTAAGGCAGAGCTGGAAAATAATGGCGGCCACACAAAATATTGACACTTTGGGCCCAATTTGGACATTTTCACTTAGAGGTGGACTCACTTCTGGGAGATACTGTATATATATATATATTATACAGTCCAGAGGAGGGGAGGACTCACTTCTGGGAGATACTGTATATATATATATTATACAGTCCAGAGGAGGGGAGGACTCACTTCTGGGGGATACTGTATATATATATATATATTATACAGTCCAGAGGAGGGGAGGACTCACTTCTGGGAGATACTGGACCTCCGGAATTTCTGGGTAAAAGACAATAGTAAAATGTACTTCCATACTGTCCGGGACCCCGACATCCCAACATGTCACTACAAATAGTCCAGAATCCTCCATGGGACTTCTAATGGCGGTATACATTTATAACACCGACTAGATATAATAAAATCTTAGTTATTTTTATTTTTGTTGAATAAATAATGAATCTCTTGATCCTCCAACACACCATGGTAAGGCCTCCACGAGATTCCGATTTATTACGTATCGTCTGTAAGAGACATTTTACACCATTAACAATTCTGGTATCAAAGCCGTCCCTAATGACTCCCCAACCGTCACCTCTCTACACAAAGCACACCCGGGTCTCCTGTATGCTGAGCAGATGGGGAATCCAGGCTGATGCACAACGCGTTTCATGGGCTAATGACCCCACTTCTGCAGATTCTGTGAAAACAATACATTTTTTTGCTGAACGATTTCTCTCTTCATCGTTTGCTCTCCATAGTTTGCCCCCCCATAGTTTTCTCTCCATAGTTTGCTCCCCGTAGTTTGCTCTCCACAATTTGCTCCCCACAGTTGGCTCCCCACAGTTTGCTCTCCATAGTTCGCTCCCCATAGTCTGCTCCCCACAGTTTGCGCTCCATAGTTTGCTCCCCATAGTTTGTTCCTCATAGTTTGCTCTCCATATTCTGCTCTCCATAGTTTGCTCTCCATAGTCTGCTCTCCATAGTTTGCTCCTCATAGTTTGTTCCTCATAGTTTGCTCTCCATAGTTTGCTCCCCATAGTTTGCTCCTTATAGTTTGCTCTCCATATTCTGCTCTCCATAGTTTGCTCTCCATATTCTGCTCTCCATATTCTGCTCTCCATATTCTGCTCTCCATAGTTTGCTCCCCATAGTCTGCTCTCCATATTCTGCTCTCCATAGTTTGCTCTCCATAGTTTGCTCTCCATATTCTGCTCTCCATATTCTGCTCTCCATATTCTGCTCTCCATAGTTTGCTCTCCATAGTTTGCTCTCCATAGTTTGCTCTCCATATTCTGCTCTCCATATTCTGCTCTCCATAGTTTGCTCTCCATATTCTGCTCTCCATATTCTGCTCTCCATATTCTGCTCTCCATAGTCTGCTCTCCATAGTTTGCTCCTCATAGTTTGCTCTCCATATTCTGCTCTCCATATTCTGCTCTCCATATTCTGCTCTCCATAGTTTTCTCTCCATATTCTGCTCTCCATATTCTGCTCTCCATATTCTGCTCTCCATAGTTTGCTCTCCATATTCTGCTCTCCATATTCTGCTCTCCATATTCTGCTCTCCATAGTCTGCTCTCCATAGTTTGCTCCTCATAGTTTGCTCTCCATATTCTGCTCTCCATATTCTGCTCTCCATATTCTGCTCTCCATAGTTTTCTCTCCATATTCTGCTCTCCATATTCTGCTCTCCATATTCTGCTCTCCATAGTTTGCTCTCCATATTCTGCTCTCCATATTCTGCTCTCCATATTCTGCTCTCCATAGTCTGCTCTCCATAGTTTGCTCCTCATAGTTTGCTCTCCATATTCTGCTCTCCATATTCTGCTCTCCATATTCTGCTCTCCATAGTTTTCTCTCCATATTCTGCTCTCCATATTCTGCTCTCCATATTCTGCTCTCCATAGTTTGCTCTCCATATTCTGCTCTCCATATTCTGCTCTCCATAGTCTGCTCTCCATAGTTTGCTCCTCATAGTCTGCTCCTCATAGTTTGCTCCTCATAGTTTGCTCCTCATAGTTTGCTCTCCATATTCTGCTCTCCATAGTTTGCTCTCCATATTCTGCTCCCCATAGTTTGCTCTCCATAAGTGGGACGTCCAGACCCAGAAGATAAAAGCCCCCCTATGGGGATATATGCAGGACTCAGCCATAGAGGTTCATTTTCTCCTGATCTGCACATCTTGGGCCTCCCTGGTAGAGAAGCTTTTCCAGACACAACAGAGAAATAAAGGAAATAAGTTAGTGAGGAGATCTGCAGAGAGAAGACATTCTCAGCATCACCTGAGCCAGTCCCAGCCGCTCCCCACCTGACTCTAGAAGTATGGAGCCCGGGGACAGTGATGACTCTAAAGGAAGAGGAATGTGGGGAATGTTTTCATGAATGCGTTGTGGCAGTGAACATGCTACAATGATGCACATAACGTGTTCCTATGTCTGATTTCGGTACATCGGGGTCATTGGTGGCCCATTCATTTCAGTAGGTTGCCGTAACACATTAGCACTGAGTCAGCACAGTGGCTTAGTGGTCAGCATGTCTGCCTTGCAGCACTGGCGTCCTGGGTATGACCCTCGGCCAGGGCTCTTCCTGCATGGAGTTTGCATGGCTGCCTCCTACGCCAAGACATGCTGACAGGTTGATTATCTCTAGTATGGAAGATAGGGCCTTAGATTGTAAGCTCCTGAGATCAGGGACTGAGCGGGACATGATTGATGGCGCTCTATAATCCCTGAAATAGATAAACAACATCGACCTTTCATTTAGTGATTTTCTCTTCTCATTCCAGACGACATGCAGTCTCAGCGGAGGACACCGGGGGGCAGTAGAGCACTGCAGGAGGAGGGCGCAATGTTCCCTGAGGAAGGCGCCGGCCGCCATTCTGCGTCTTTCTCTCTGAAATGATATTTAGTCATTTTTACTTCTCAGTAATAAACAGACCGGATTTTCTGAACCGCATTCTGTATTCAAAGTTATTCTCCGAACGTGAAGCGAAATCACAGAAATCCAAAACAGATCGAACCTTCGCAGGAATCCATCGTGCTGCACTTGTTGCCGCCTTCTAAATAAAGGAGAAAGTCATGAAATGTGCTGAAGTGCTGCGTCCCGACATCAACTGCCATTTTTTATTGTTTTCACTATCCTGTGCAGCATCTCCTGCTTCCTGTCTCCATACACTCCAGAGATGGCCGCGTGGCATTTGTCAGGGCGGGGTTCCTGATGGTGACAACAGTGTGCCATGTCTGTGTCATGTCTGTGTCATGGGTGTGAAAGTGGCCACTTGTAGTCCCCATCAGAGGGGTGACAACACAGGAGCATAGTTAGAAGATAGGGACAGGGTGTTGTCACCCTAGAACAGGAAAATCCTGAACGAGGTTCTTCATAGAAGGATCATCAAGGGGTTGTTTTTTTAGAACCTGCGGATTTAGAAAGATTGCAAATAGAAATACATGAAGGCCATTCTAGAGCGATATAAGTGATCGGGGTCACAAGCGACTCTGTGGGGGAGCGTGGACTGGGAGCTGTGACCCCGTTCATTGCCCAGACTTTTCCGATTACTCGGGACAACAAAGATTTAGCTTCATGAACAGTTTTTGGTGTTAGTGGAAAATATGGAAAGATGGTTGAAGCATCCAGTACACCGAGTACAACGGGAATATCTGTGGAGGTCTAGAAGTGTCTCTGCCGCGTGGAATACGGATCGGGTCCCCCGAGTACAACGGGAATATCTGTGGAGGTCTAGTAGTGTCTCTGCTGTGTGGAATACGGATCGGGTACAACGGGAATATCTGTGGAGGTCTAGAAGTGTCTCTGCCGCGTGGAATACGGATCGGGTCCCCCGAGTACAACGGGAATATCTGTGGAGGTCTAAAAGTGTATCTGCCGCGTGGAATACGGATCGGGTACAACGGTGATATCTGTGGAGGTCTAGAAGTGTCTCTGCTGCGTGGAATACGGATCGGGTCCCCCGAGTACAACAGGAATATCTGTGGAGGTCTAGTAGTGTCTCTGCCGCGTGGAATACGGATCGGGTACGCCGAGTACAACGGGAATATCTGAGGAGGTCTAGAAGTGTCTCTGCCGCGTGGAATACGGATCGGGTACGCCGAGTACAACAGGAATATCTGTGGAGGTCTAGAAGTGTCTCTGCTGTGTGGAATACGGATCGGGTACAACGGGAATATCTGAGGAGGTCTAGAAGTGTCTCTGCCGCGTGGAATATGGATCGGGTCCCCCGAGTACAACGGGAATATCTGTGGAGGTCTAGAAGTGTCTATGCCGCGTGGAATACGGATCGGGTACAACAGGAATATCTGTGGAGGTCTAGTAGTGTCTATGCCGCGTGGAATACGGATCAGGTACGCCGAGTACAACGGGAATATCTCTGGAGGTCTAGAAGTGTCTCTGCCGCGTGGAATACGGATCGGGTACAACGGGAATATCTGTCGAGGTCTAGTAGTGTCTCTGCTGCGTGGAATACGGATCGGGTCCCCCGAGTACGACGGGAATATCTGAGGAGGTCTAGTAGTGTCTCTGCTGCGTGGAATACGGATCGGGACCCTCGAGTACAACGGGAATATCTGTGGAATACGGATGGGGAGTGAGGTGCCAAACCACCAATAGTGCAGCAAATGTTATTAAATTAAAAAAAGGGTATAAAATGCAATAATTACTCACAGACGTCGCTGAGCGTTGAATGGAGACATCAGTCCAGAGTTCAGTCCACATCACTGTCAGCAGCAGAACACGTTTCGCTCTGATGAAGTTGGATGCAGCGCACCAGACACATTGTGAGATAAATACGTTATAATTGTTATTTCTTAAGATTCTTACGAGATACAGTCATCCTGGCGGGAGATTTGTATTCAGTTTGAAGGATCCATCATCATCTCCAAAAGTGTTTCATAAACCAGAACGTTTGAAGAAATGTCTTGTCCGGCGTTATCACTCGGCATAGCGGCACAATGGATTTGGTGAGAACATTATTCTGGAGGATGTAAAACTGATCCTTCCTGCCTTGTATCCATGGTTCTGGCTGGTGGTGTCATGGTGTGGGGGATCCATCCTGCCTTGTATCAATGGTTCAGGCTGGTGGTGGTGTCATGGTGTGGGGGATCCATCCTGCCTTGTATCAGTGGTTCAGGCTGGTGGTGGTGTCATGGTGTGGGGGATCCATCCTGCCTTGTATCAATGGTTCAGGCTGGTGGTGGTGTCATGGTGTGGGGGATCCATCCTGCCTTGTATCCATGGTTCAGGCTGGTGGTGGTGTCATGGTGTGGGGGATCCATCCTGCCTTGTATCAGTGGTTCAGGCTGGTGGTGTCATGGTGTGGGGGATCCATCCTGCCTTGTATCAATGGTTCAGGCTGGTGGTGGTGGTGTCATGGTGTGGTGGATCCATCCTGCCTTGTATCAATGGTTCAGGCTGGTGGTGGTGGTGTCATGGTGTGGGGGATCCATCCTGCCTTGTATCAATGGTTCAGGCTGGTGGTGGTGGTGTCATGGTGTGGGGGATCCATCCTGCCTTGTATCAATGGTTCAGGCTGGTGGTGGTGGTGTCATGGTGTGGGGGATCCATCCTGCCTTGTATCAATGGTTCAGGCTGGTGGTGGTGTCATGGTGTGGGGGATCCATCCTGCCTTGTATCAGTGGTTCAGGCTGGTGGTGGTGTCATGGTGTGGGGGATCCATCCTGCCTTGTATCAATGGTTCAGGCTGGTGGTGGTGTCATGGTGTGGGGGATCCATCCTGCCTTGTATCCATGGTTCAGGCTGGTGGTGGTGTCATGGTGTGGGGGATCCATCCTGCCTTGTATCAGTGGTTCAGGCTGGTGGTGTCATGGTGTGGGGGATCCATCCTGCCTTGTATCAATGGTTCAGGCTGGTGGTGGTGGTGTCATGGTGTGGGGGATCCATCCTGCCTTGTATCAATGGTTCAGGCTGGTGGTGTCATGGTGTGGGGGATCCATCCTGCCTTGTATCAATGGTTCAGGCTGGTGGTGGTGGTGTCATGGTGTGGGGGATCCATCCTGCCTTGTATCAGTGGTTCAGGCTGGTGGTGTCATGGTGTGGGGGAGATTTTCTTGGCACACTTTGGGCCCCTTAGTACCAATTGAGCATTGTTTAAACACCACAACCTCCATGTCCACCCCTCTATGACCCCAGTGTCTCCATCTTCTGAAGGCTCCTCCCAGCAGGATATTGCTCCATGTCACAAAGCTCCAATCATCTCCAACTGGTTTCTGGAACATGACAATGAGGTCACTGGACTCCAATGGCCTCCACAGTCACCAGATCTCCATCCAATAGAGCACCTTTGGGATGTGGTGGAACGGGAGATTCCCATCATGGATGTGCAGCCGACAAATCTGCAGCAACTGCGTGACGCCATCATGTCACTATGGAGGGGAGGGGGAGGGGTAAGTGAGATTTCCTGGTACCTGGGGCAATAAATGGACATTTAACCCTTCTAGTGCCAGGGAACACCCACCTTAGGTCTATTTTTGACTCATTATTGCTGCGTAGATCTTGGCCCAATCTCATACGATTTAACCCGTCACTGGAGATTGGGCCGGAGGTCGCGCTGGACTGTCTGGGTCGGTACCTAGTTGTGTGTCGGTGGCTTGGTAGGCAGTGAGGAAGAAGTCACTTGGGTTTAGCCCAATGGTGGGTGGTAGTGGTGGACCCCCTTGGGGGTGGGGCCTTCCTGGTATGACCGTGCGGTCGTTTCGGTGAGAAGACTTGGGTGAGGGAAGGAGTGCTCGGTGTCCACAGATATCCAAGTCTTGGTGTAGAGTCTACAGAAGGTTTATTAGAAGGAACATCGACACCAGTCCATCGCATTTCGGGGTAATGGACCCCCCCTTCTTCATGCCTCCGCCTCATCACCAGCTCGGAATGTAGAATCCCCTCCAGAACCCTCCCCCACCCATTAATAGGCCCTCACAGCCCTGAAGAAGGGGGAGTCCGTCCCCCCGAAATGCGTTGGCTGGATGTACATGTTCTTCCCTCTCAATAACCGTTCTGTGAGCCCTACACCAAGAGTTGCGTTCTTCTGGACGCCGCGCTCTCCTTCCTTTTCACCCAACTCTTCTCGTGTTAATGTCAATTTTTTTTTAATTTTCATGAAATGATTGATTGGTGATCCCGCCATGTTCAGGCACTTCCTGCCAGCGGGTGACAACTTCTTTTTTTATTGTGCTCCTGAGTTGTCACCCTGCCACCTGATGAAGACTGCCAACGCACAACACCGTTGTCACTATCAGGAAGCCGGTGCAGAGCAGCTGACAAGTGCATGTAGACAGGAAGTGGCTGCAAAGAGGCTGCAGGAGATGCAACAAAGGGTGAAAAAAGGTGAAGACAGTATTTTGCGGAAACAAATCCTGGCAGTTGATCTCAAGTCACCGCGCCGAACTCCTCCTTCAGACGTTGGAGGTGACTGTGAGCACCAAACGCTGATCAGAGCACATTTTGCTGCGTCTGGGTGGTAATCCGGCGTATAAAGTTCTAACGGGCGATTCATGTGATGAGACGATGAGAGGAAGTCGTCTATAATTCCTCTTCTTCCCTCCGCCGCCTGGAAAGCCCGTTCTTTGTAGTGAATGTCACATTGGGCTGAGCTCGTTACTGCCATCCGAACGGTTCCCGTAATCCGTTAAACTTTAATGCGCCGCGATTGTATTTATCTGCCAATTTCTCGTTTCTGAAAGTATGAAACGGGTAATTATCTGCGCTTAGCCAACATGCGAGAGCGGCGACTAATGCGCAGGCTTACAGATTAATTGTGCACAAAGTACAGCGTGGGTATTACCGGCATCCCGACTGAAACAGACGAATGACAACTACCTACCCCAGGCAACCTACACACTCCATCTATAGTGGACCTACAAGTCCCAGAGGAAGATGGATGATGGGAGATGTAGCTGGAGCGCTGAGGTTTCCTACCTCCAACCCACATTATATGGATTGTGGACTCTTCACCGTTACACCTATAGATTGGACATCCGTTCCAAAACTGTGGCCCTTAATATGGCGACCCCTTCTCTTGTGGGCATAACAGCCAACACTCTTCTGGGAAGGCTTTCCACAAGGTTTTGTGACCATTTGTGACCAGGTCAGGACTGTACAGGACACTCGAGTTCCTCCACACCACACTGGTCAAACCAAGATTTTATGGAGCTGGACATCTCATGCCAAGAATCGTGGCCATTAATATGTAGTTGCCTCTCTTCCCCTATAGTCACTATTATGGATTGGAGGGTGTCTGTGGGAATTTGTGACCATTTGTGAAGTCTGAAGGGGAGGAGCCGGTACACCTGTGCAAGACGGAAGGGGAGGAGCCGGTACACCTGTGCAAGACTGAAGGGGAGGAGCCTGTACACCTGTGCAAGACGGAAGGGGAGGAGCCGGTACACCTGTGCAAGACTGAAGGGGAGGAGCCGGTACACCTGTGCAAGACTGAAGGGGAGGAGCCGGTACACCTGTGGAGCCGGTACACCTGTGCAAGACTGAAGGGGAGGAGCCGGTACACCTGTGCAAGACTGAAGGGGAGGAGCCGGTACACCTGTGCAAGACTGAAGGGGAGGAGCCTGTACACCTGTGCAAGACTGAAGGGGAGGAGCCGGTACACCTGTGCAAGACTGAAGGGGAGGAGCCGGTACACCTGTGCAAGACTGAAGGGGAGGAGCCGGTACACCTGTGCAAGAGTGAAGGGGAGGAGTCGGTACACCTATGCAGACTGAAGGGGAGGAGCTGATACACCTGTGCAAGAGTGAAGGGGAGGAGCCGATATACCTGTGCAAGAGTGAAGGGGAGGAGCCGGTACATCTGTACAGACTGAAGGGGAGGAGCCAATACACCTGTGCAAGACTGAAGGGGGGGCTCGGTGTCCTGTTGGGAAGATTCCGGCGCGGCTCTTCTCCCGCACTGATTGAATCTCTCCAGCGGTGACTAAGCCTTCTCCCGCGATGAACAATGCAGAAAGCTGACAGGTGGGATTACCGGCCTCTCCGGCAGGGAAGGGATTATCGGAGGAATGTATTAGTTTAAGAAGCCACTTACGCTGCGTTGATGTGCTGTAATGTCCGGCGGGACGCGGAGCGGAACCCTCTGCAGATTATGAAGAGCGTGGCCCCGGATCAGCGCTTGGCCCCGATCCGTATACAACGTGAATTATTTAGGTGTCGTCATTCTGTAGAACGCGGCTTCATCGGGCCGGCCGGGCTGCAGCAGTGCAGAGGAGAGCAGGAGCTATGAGCAGCTAAATACTGCAGGAAATACACAATAAATGTGAAGTCAGTGTGGCCCGGCAAAGGATCTGGAGTGCTGTCCATCCAGTTCTGAGATGTACACAGCTCTGCCACATAGTACAGTCTTGTCTGGCAGGACAGGAGACCCAATTATCCTCTGTTGAAGTTCAGTAACAATTACAGGTCTAGCCCTCCCCCAGCCTGTGATTGGGCAGTTAAAGGAGACGTAGCAGACTGATGAGCTCATTTCTCTGCTCTCTCCTCCTATCAGCATGAATTCTGTCAGCACATGAACTGATTGTCTCTCTGTGCTGCTTCTCTATCTCATAGCCTGAGCTCTGCTCTAGAAGGACTGCAAGAGGCTGATACCAGGTCACACTCAGGTCCTTGTTCACAATGGTAGGTGTGGCCAAATTGAAGTAACAGTAGGAGGAGCTTATTAAAGGGGCAATAAATACCAGGAGTGCATTATGTGTAGAGTGGCGGATTTAGGGGCATGCTATGTACAGAGTGCAGGGTTCAGGAGTGTGCTGTGTACAGAGTGCAGGGTTCAGGGGTGCGCTGTGTACAGAGTGCGGGGTTCAGGGGTGTGCTATGTACAGAGTGCAGGGTTCAGGAGTGTGCTGTGTACAGAGTGCAGGGTTCAGGGGTGCGCTGTGTACAGAGTGCAGGGTTCAGGAGTGTGCTGTGTACAGAGTGCAGGGTTCAGGGGTGTGCTGTGTACAGAGTGCAGGGTTCAGGGGTGCGCTGTGTACAGAGTGCAGGGTTCAGGAGTGTGCTGTGTACACAGTGCAGGGTTCAGAGGTGTGCTGTGTACAGAGTGCAGGGTTCAGGAGTGTGCTGTGTACACAGTGCAGGGTTCAGAGGTGTGCTGTGTACAGAGTGCAGGGTTCAGAGGTGTGCTGTGTACAGAGTGCAGGGTTCAGGAGTGTGCTGTGTACAGAGTGCAGGGTTCAGGAGTGTGCTGTGTACAGAGTGCAGGGTTCAGGAGTGTGCTGTGTACAGAGTGCAGGGTTCAGAGGTGTGCTATGTACAGAGTGCAGGGTTCAGGGGTGCGCTGTGTACAGAGTGCAGGGTTCAGGAGTGTGCTGTGTACAGAGTGCAGGGTTCAGGGGTGTGCTATGTACAGAGTGCAGGGTTCAGGGGTGTGCTGTGTACAGAGTGCAGGGTTCAGAGGTGTGCTGTGTACAGAGTGCTGGGTTCAGGGGTGCGCTGTGTACAGAGTGCAGGGTTCAGGAGTGTGCTGTGTACAGAGTGCTGGGTTCAGGGGTGCGCTGTGTACAGAGTGCAGGGTTCAGGAGTGTGCTGTGTACAGAGTGCAGGGTTCAGGGGTGCGCTGTGTACAGAGTGCAGGGTTCAGGGGTGTGCTGTGTACAGAGTGCAGGGTTCAGGAGTGTGCTGTGTACAGAGTGCAGGGTTCAGGAGTGTGCTGTGTACAGAGTGCAGGGTTCAGGAGTGTGCTGTGTACAGAGTGCAGGGTTCAGGGGTGCGCTGTGTACAGAGTGCAGGGTTCAGGGGTGTGCTGTGTACAGAGTGCAGGGTTCAGGAGTGTGCTGTGTACAGAGTGCAGGGTTCAGGAGTGTGCTGTGTACAGAGTGCAGGGTTCAGGAGTGTGCTGTGTACAGAGTGCAGGGTTCAGGAGTGTGCTGTGTACAGAGTGCTGGGTTCAGGGGTGCGCTGTGTACAGAGTGCAGGGTTCAGGAGTGCGCTGTGTACAGAGTGCAGGGTTCAGGAGTGTGCTGTGTACAGAGTGCAGGGATCAGAGGTGCGCTGTGTACAGTGCAGGGTTCAGGAGTGTGCTGTGTACAGAGTGCAGGGTTCAGGAGTGTGCTGTGTACAGAGTGCTGGGTTCAGGGGTGTGCTGTGTACAGAGTGCTGGGTTCAGGAGTGTGCTGTGTACAGAGTGCAGGGTTCAGAGGTGTGCTGTGTACAGAGTGCTGGGTTCAGGAGTGTGCTGTGTACAGAGTGCAGGGTTCAGAGGTGTGCTGTGTACAGAGTGCAGGGTTCAGAGGTGTGCTGTGTACAGAGTGCAGGGTTCAGAGGTGTGCTGTGTACAGAGTGCAGGGTTCAGGAGTGTGCTGTGTACAGAGTGCAGGGTTCAGAGGTGTGCTGTGTACAGAGTGCAGGGTTCAGGAGTGTGCTGTGTACAGAGTGCAGGGTTCTGGAGTGTGCTGTGTACAGAGTGCAGGGTTCAGGAGTGTGCTGTGTACAGAGTGCAGGGTTCAGGAGTGCGCTGTGTACAGAGTGCAGGGTTCTGGAGTGTGCTGTGTACAGAGTGCAGGGTTCAGGGGTGCGCTGTGTACAGTGCAGGGTTCAGGAGTGTGCTGTGTACAGAGTGCAGGGTTCAGAGGTGTGCTGTGTACAGAGTGCAGGGTTCAGGAGTGTGCTGTGTACAGAGTGCAGGGTTCAGAGGTGTGCTATGTACAGAGTGCAGGGTTCAGAGGTGTGCTGTGTACACAGTGCAGGGTTCAGAGGTGTGCTGTGTACACAGTGCAGGGTTCAGAGGTGTGCTGTGTACAGAGTGCAGGGTTCAGGAGTGTGCTGTGTACAGAGTGCAGGGTTCAGGAGTGTGCTGTGTACAGAGTGCAGGGTTCAGGGGTGCGCTGTGTACAGAGTGCAGGGTTCAGGAGTGTGCTGTGTACAGAGTGCAGGGTTCAGGAGTGTGCTATGTACAGAGTGCAGGGTTCAGGAGTGTGCTGTGTACAGAGTGCAGGGTTCAGGGGTGTGCTGTGTACAGAGTGCAGGGTTCAGGGGTGTGCTGTGTACAGAGTGCAGGGTTCAGGAGTGTGCTGTGTACAGAGTGCAGGGTTCAGGGGTGCGCTGTGTACAGAGTGCAGGGTTCAGGGGTGCGCTGTGTACAGAGTGCAGGGTTCAGGAGTGCGCTGTGTACAGAGTGCAGGGTTCAGGGGTGTGCTGTGTACAGAGTGCAGGGTTCAGGAGTGTGCTGTGTACAGAGTGCAGGGTCTAGGGGTGTGCTGTGTACAGAGTGCAGGGTTCAGGAGTGTGCTGTGTACAGAGTGCAGGGTTCAGGGGTGTGCTGTGTACAGAGTGCAGGGTTCAGGAGTGTGCTGTGTACAGAGTGCAGGGTTCAGGGGTGTGCTATGTACAGAGTGCAGGGTTCAGGAGTGTGCTGTGTACAGAGTGCAGGGTTCAGAGGTGTGCTGTGTACAGAGTGCAGGGTTCAGGGGTGTGCTGTGTACAGAGTGCAGGGTTCAGGGGTGTGCTGTGTACAGAGTGCAGGGTTCAGGGGTGTTCTGTGTACAGAGTGCAGGGTTCAGAGGTGCGCTGTGTACAGAGTGCAGGGTTCAGGGGTGCGCTGTGTACAGAGTGCAGGGTTCAGAGGTGTGCTGTGTACAGAGTGCAGGGTTCAGAGGTGTTCTGTGTACAGAGTGCAGGGTTCAGGAGTGTGCTGTGTACAGAGTGCAGGGTTCTGGAGTGTGCTGTGTACAGAGTGCAGGGTTCAGGAGTGTGCTGTGTACAGAGTGCAGGGTTCAGGAGTGTGCTGTGTACAGAGTGCAGGGTTCAGGAGTGTGCTGTGTACAGAGTGCTGGGTTCAGGAGTGTGCTGTGTACAGTGCAGGGTTCAGGAGTGTGCTGTGTACAGAGTGCAGGGTTCAGAGGTGTGCTGTGTACAGAGTGCAGGGTTCAGGAGTGTGCTGTGTACACAGTGCAGGGTTCAGGAGTGTGCTGTGTACAGAGTGCAGGGTTCAGAGGTGTGCTGTGTACAGAGTGCAGGGTTCAGAGGTGTGCTGTGTACAGAGTGCAGGGTTCAGGAGTGTGCTATGTACAGAGTGGAGGGTTCAGGGGTGTGCTGTGTACAGAGTGCAGGGTTCAGAGGTGTGCTGTGTACAGAGTGCAGGGTTCAGGGGTGTGATGTGTACAGTGCAGGGTTCAGGAGTGTGCTGTGTACAGAGTGCAGGGTTCAGGGGTGTGCTTTGTACAGAGTGCAGGGTTCAGAGGTGTGCTGTGTACAGAGTGCAGGGTTCAGAGGTGTGCTGTGTACAGAGTGCAGGGTTCAGGAGTGTGCTGTGTACAGAGTGCAGGGTTCAGAGGTGTGCTGTGTACAGAGTGCAGGGTTCAGGAGTGTGCTGTGTACAGAGTGCAGGGTTCAGGAGTGTGCTGTGTACAGAGTGCAGGGTTCAGGAGTGTGCTGTGTACAGAGTGCAGGGTTCAGAGGTGTGCTGTGTACAGAGTGCAGGGTTCAGGGGTGCGCTGTGTACAGAGTGCAGGGTTCAGAGGTGTGCTGTGTACAGAGTGCAGGGTTCAGGAGTGTGCTGTGTACAGAGTGCAGGGTTCAGGAGTGTGCTGTGTACAGAGTGCAGGGTTCAGAGGTGTGCTGTGTACAGAGTGCAGGGTTCAGGGGTGTTCTGTGTACAGAGTGCAGGGTTCAGGAGTGTGCTGTGTACAGAGTGCAGGGTTCAGGAGTGTGCTGTGTACAGAGTGCAGGGTTCAGGAGTGTGCTGTGTACAGAGTGCAGGGTTCAGGAGTGTGCTGTGTACGGAGTGCAGGGTTCAGGAGTGTGCTGTGTACAGAGTGCAGGGTTCAGGAGTGTGCTGTGTACAGAGTGCAGGGTTCAGGGGTGTGCTGTGTACAGAGTGCAGGGTTCAGGAGTGTGCTGTGTACAGAGTGCAGGGTTCAGGGGTGTGCTGTGTACAGAGTGCAGGGTTCAGGAGTGTGCTGTGTACAGAGTGCAGGGTTCAGGAGTGTGCTGTGTACAGAGTGCAGGGTTCAGGGGTGTGCTGTGTACAGAGTGCAGGGTTCAGGAGTGTGCTGTGTACAGAGTGCAGGGTTCAGGGGTGTGCTGTGTGCAGAGTGCAGGGTTCAGGAGTGTGCTGTGTACAGAGTGCAGGGTTCAGGAGTGTGCTGTGTACAGAGTGCAGGGTTCAGGAGTGTGCTGTGTACAGAGTGCAGGGTTCAGGAGTGTGCTGTGTACACTGAACGCTATCTAGGGTCACTATAAAGCCTGGAGGACTACAAAGCCCAGCAATGCTCTAATGCCGGTGTGGTGGGGTGGATGCATGCAGACAGGAAGTGGCTGGAAGAAGCTGCAGAAACAAAAAAGCCAATTGTCTATAATACGCCATGTTTAGCAAACAAAATGGCGGCTGGTTGGGGCCCATTTGTGTCTTTGTGTTGTGGTAAGGTGTGTATTGCCGTAATGCACAGCAACGTGCTTCACATGCGCCGGGCGTGGCAGAGCCATGCGTTTTCACGTTGCAGAGTGCCGCAGCACACAGTAGTGCTTTGCAGTGCGTTGGCTTTGAACAAATGCAACAAATCTGATTTCATTTTACTTGAACACGCGACATTTTGTGCATTAACGCATGGCAGCAACGTGTGCGTCCCGCAGGACCTCCATGTGCATTCATTGGCCCCGCGGCAACGTGTGCGTCCCGCAGGACCTCCATGTGCATTCACTGGCCCCGCGGCAACGTGTGCGTCCCGCAGGACCTCCATGTGCATTCACTGGCCCCGCTGCAACGTGTGCGTCCCGCAGGACCTCCATGTGCATTCATTGGCCCCGCAGCAACGTGTGCGTCCCGCAGGACCTCCATGTGCATTCATTGGCCCCGCGGCAACGTGTGCGTCCCGCAGGACCTCCATGTGCATTCACTGGCCCCGCGGCAACGTGTGCGTCCCGCAGGACCTCCATGTGCATTTATTGGCCCCGCGGCAACGTGTGCGTCCCGCAGGACCTCCATGTGCATTCATTGGCCCCGCGGCAACGTGTGCGTCTCGCAGGACCTCCATGTGCATTCACTGGCCCCGCGGCAACGTGTGCGTCCCGCAGGACCTCCATGTGCATTTATTGGCCCCGCGGCAACGTGTGCGTCCCGCAGGACCTCCATGTGCATTCATTGGCCCCGCGGCAACGTGTGCGTCCCGCAGGACCTCCATGTGCATTCACTGGCCCCGCGGCAACGTGTGCGTCCCGCAGGACCTCCATGTGCATTCACTGGCCCCGCGGCAATGTGTGCGTCCCGCAGGACCTCCATGTGCATTCACTGGCCCCGCGGCAACGTGTGCGTCCCGCAGGACCTCCATGTGCATTCATTGGCCCCGCGGCCCGGACCCCAGAACTCCGCCTTGTCACGTCGCATTGATTGCGGACTTTATTGGGGATATAAATAGTAAGAATAGAATATTAATGAGTATTAATAGTAATGGTGGTGATATTTGTGGCTGCGCAGGCTCGTGGAGTATTTAGGTTGCTCGTGGGACGCCGTGTGCCGTGTTGGGGAAGACAGATTAGATGTAATAACGCTGAGCCCCCAGCTGCTCGTGTATTAATACCACCGAACATGGAGGAGTCTCACTCCCCCTCCTTCGCTGCTACATCTGTCCACCAAAACACCACCAGCTGCATCGGACGCTCCCCGACACGCCGCACAGTCCCCACTCCACCCCCCCTCCTCCCTGCAACACTCCACACATCCACACCAACAATATACTCTTCATGGTGGTGAATCCACAGCAGCCCCTTCCCTGGAGAACCAGCTGGGGTGGGGTGTCTGGGGGGCACAGACAGAGAGGTAACTGGTAAGTGAACCTGCAGCCAGGCGGGGGACTTCCATACTCCTAACAAGCAGTAAGTGAGTTATAAAATGAGATCTCAGTGACCTCTGTAGCTGTCGGCACTGCGGATCAATTCATCATCAAAATCAAAGCAAAAGCACTAATGCCAGGGGCTGAGCTGCTAAATCACTGCTGGGAGGGGGGAGCAGGGGGGCTGAGCTGCTAAATCACTGCTGGGAGGGGGAGCAGGGGAGCTGAGCTGCTAAATCACTGCTGGGAGGGGGGAGCAGGGGGGCTGAGCTGCTAAATCACTGCTGGGAGGGGGGAGCAGGGGGGCTGAGCTGCTAAATCACTGCTGGGAGGGGGGAGCAGGGGGGCTGAGCTGCTAAATCACTGCTGGGAGGGGGGAGCAGGGGGGCTGAGCTGCTAAATCACTGCTGGGAGGGGGGAGCAGGGGGGCTGAGCTGCTAAATCACTGCTGGGAGGGGGGAGCAGGGGGGCTGAGCTGCTAAATCACTGCCGGGAGGGGGGAGCAGGGGGGCTGAGCTGCTAAATCACTGCTGGGAGGGGGAGCAGGGGGGCTGAGCTGCTAAATCACTGCTGGGAGGGGGGTGTGGGGTGAGTTGAGCTACTGGGCTACTGCTGGGAAATGGATTGGGAGGGGGGTAAAGGGTGATCTGAGCTGCTTAGTCACCTTGGGGAGGGAGTTCAGGGGCAGCTAAGCTACCCTGCAGCTTAGCTGCCCCTGCACTCCCTCCCCACTGCTGAGAGGGGGAGCTGAGCTGCTGAGTCACTGCTGGGAGGGGGAGCTGAGCTGCTGAGTCACTGCTGGGAGGGGGAGCAGGGAGAGGCGAGTAGTGATTAGGACACGCTACCTGTGCCGGATCCAATGTTCCTGCAGCTACAGAGGTATCTATGGAAATGGTTCAATCCTCATAGCCTATGCTGGGGGGTACATAGTGTAGGAGGGGGGTGTATAGCCTATGAGGGGGTCATGGGCGGACTGACAACTCATGGGGCCCCTGAGCAATAGGGGATCATGGGGCCCCTGTGTCCTTGCCCAAACTCAAAAAAGCCTATGAAAAAGGTACCAGGGGCATCTCATGGGGCCCCCTACTGATCCCGGGCCCTTGGGCAGTGCCCGAGTTTCCAAATGGTCAGTCCACCCCTGGAGGGGGTACATAGTGTAGGAGGGGGGTGTATAGCCTATGAGGGGGGTACATATCCTCTGCCGGGGGTACATATTCTATGCGGGGGGTACATATCCTATGCCGGGGGTACATATCCTATGAGGGGGGTACATAGCCTATGAGGGGGGTACATATCCTATGCGGGGGGTACATATCCTAGGAGGGGGGTACATATCCTATGCGGGGGGGGTACATATCCTATGCGGGGGGTCCATATCCTATGCGGGGGGGGTACATATCCTATGCGGGGGGTCCATATCCTATGAGGGGGGTACATAGCCTATGAGGGGGGTACATATCCTATGAGGGGGGTACATAGCCTATGAGGGGGGTACATATCCTATGAGGGGGGTACATATCCTAGGAGGGGGGTACATATCCTAGGAGGGGAGTACATATCCTATGAGGGGGGTACATATCCTAGGAGGGGGGTACATATCCTAGGAGGGGGGTACATATCCTATGTCGGGGGTCACTCCGAACTGCGGTTTTGCTTCGTTTAGGCAGAGCCCGGGTTCTGATTGGCCGTGGCTCTGCTGCGTCACAGATCCCCCCATTGGCCCATGTACCGTCTCATTCTGCTGAGTACGGATAATATCCGGAGTGTGGGGCCCCATGGGGACCCCTCCGATGTCGGGGAATACATCATAGCCATCGTTCTGCTGATTCAGTCGGCTGCCATTTACAGGTCAGATCCCATTCAGCTCTTTCTCTCTAATAGGAGGAAACTGTCACTGATTATCCTGCAGGAGAAGGAAGCCGCAGATAAGTCGGCACCACATCTGTGGCATGTCTATGGGCAGTCGGGGCCGGGCCGGGGGTCAGGCAGATATGGCGTCTGCCTTGGTCACTTTAGCAGGAGGGGGTGCAAAAAAGGGCAGGACCTGCAATCTAAGCTGCCGATGCAGTTCACAGCTCATGAGGGCAGGGGGCGCACTTTGGCCTTCTTGCTTTGAGTGCTATAGGACCTGATCAACCATCGGGGGGGGGGGGGGGGGGCAGTTCATTCCACCGCAAGGACCCCTCTTCCTCCAGGGGGGGGGGGGAATGGGGTACGGTTGTGGATGGGGATAAAGCAAAACTCCCCCCAATCCCTCCTCCTCTACTACTGATCTGTGATGCCTGGTTGCTACTTCCCCGAACCTTCCTCATAGGCGATCTGTTCCTCGGCAGTGATATCATTGGCCAGGGGGAGGATGGGGGTTCACACCACTGTTGGTGCAGGAAATGCGCTGCCTCCCGCAGACACGTGTGGGTGTCATTCATTCTTAATGGCACCCCGTGCATCTGACACATGTAAGTGCAATCGCAGTCAGCAGAATTCATGACACGTGGCGTGGTGCGAGTATAAGAGTCACGTCTGCTGTACCGTGTGCGTGTTCTCGTGCGTCTGGCAGCGCGCTGAAAGAAGGAATATGCGGGAATGCACAAAATACGCACCTTGCATGCGGCCATTGTGGTGTGAACTGACCCTAAAGCTGCTGAACCATCGTTGTTGCTGCCATACTGTTTTGTGACCCCCTGTTCATGAGATCACAGAGCCAGGCCTCCTTTCTGTACTGTGACAGGTTCTCTTTAGAGTTGCGGGCCCTTCTTGGCTGGAGCCCCCTCTACTGATGGAGGTGGATGGGTCATATTTCCTCCTTCTGACCTGTTCTTGGGATTACAGAACTGGGCCACCTTCCCTGCACCGTGATAGGTCCTCTTTAGAGCTGCAGGCCTCATCATGGTTGAAGCCTCCTCTACTGATGGAAGTGGATGGATCACACTCCCAACTTCTGACCCGTTCTTGGGATCACATAACTGGGTCACCTTCCCTCCACCATGACAGGTACTCTTTAGACTTGCAGGCCCCATCGGTGAAGCCCCCTGTACTGATTTAAGCGGACCGGACATGCTTCCTCCTTTTGACATGTTCATGGGTCACAGACCTGGGTCACCTTCCCTCCACCATGACAGGTCCTCTTTAGACCTGCGGGCCCCGTGGTTGAAGCCCCCTGTATTGATGGAAGCTGCCGTGTCAAGCTCCCTCCTTCTGACCTGTTATTGGGGTCACAGACCTGGGTCACCTTCCCTCCACCATGACAGGTCCTCTTTAGACCTGCGGGCCCTGTGGTTGAAGCCCCCTGTATTGATGGAAGCTGCCGTGTCAAGCTCCCTCCTTCTGACCTGTTATTGGGGTCACAGACCTGCGTTACCTTCCCTCCACTATGACAGGTCCTCTTTAGACCTGCGGGCCCCATGGTTGAAGCCCCTGGTATTGATGGAGGTAGATGGTTCACACTTTCTCCTTCTGACCTGTTCTTGGGATCCCATAACTGGGTCACTTTCCCTCCACCATGACAGGTCCTTTTTAGACCTGCGGCCCCGTGGTTGAAGCCCATTGTTTTAATGGCAGTGGCCAGGTCATGCTCTCTCCTTTTGACCTGTTCTTGGGGTCACAGACCTGGATCACCTTCCCTTCACCATGACAGGTCCTCTTCAGACCTGCGGGCCCCATGGTTGAAGCTCCTGGTAATGATGGAGGCAGATGGGTCACGCTCCCTCCTGACCCGTTCTTGGAGTCACAGACCTGGGTCACCATCCCTCCACCATGACAGGCCCTCTGACCTGTGGTTAAAGCCCCTGGTAATGATGGAGACAAACGGGTCACTCCCTCCTTCTGACCTGTTCTTGGAGTCACAGACCTGGGTCACCTTCCTTCCACCATGACAGGTCCTCTGCCCCGTGGTTGAAGCCCCCAGTATTGATGCAAGCGGACGGGTCACGCTCCCCTCCTGACCTGCTCTTGGAGTCACAGACCTGGGTCACCATCCCTCCACCATGACAGGCCCTCTGCTCTGTGGTTGAAGCCCCCGGTAATGATGGAGGCAGATGGGTCACGCTCCCTTCTGACCCGCTCTTGGAGTCACAGACCTGGGTCACCATCCCTCCACCATGAGAGGCCCTCTGCCGCGTGGTTGAAGCCCCCGGTATTGATGGAGACAGACCTGGGTCACCATCCCTCCACCATGACAGGCCCTCTGCTCTGTGGTTGAAGCCCCCCAGTATTGATGGAAGCAGATGGGTCACGCTCCCTCCTGACCTGCTCTTGGAGTCACAGACCTGGGTCACCATCCCTCCACCATGACAGGCCCTCTGCTCTGTGGTTGAAGCCCCCGGTAATGATGGAGGCAGATGGGTCACGCTCCCTTCTGACCCGCTCTTGGAGTCACAGACCTGGGTCACCATCCCTCCACCATGAGAGGCCCTCTGCCGCGTGGTTGAAGCCCCCGGTATTGATGGAGACAGACCTGGGTCACCATCCCTCCACCATGACAGGCCCTCTGCTCTGTGGTTGAAGCCCCCCAGTATTGATGGAAGCAGATGGGTCACGCTCCCTCCTGACCTGCTCTTGGAGTCACAGACCTGGGTCACCATCCCTCCACCATGACAGGTCCTCTGCCCCGTGGCTGAAGCCCCCGGTATTGATGGAAGCGGACGGGTCACCATTCCTCCACCATGACAGGCCCTCTGCTCTGTGGTTGAAGCCCCCGGTATTGATGGAAGCGGACGGGTCACCATCCCTCCACCATGACAGGTCCTCTGCCCCGTGGCTGAAGCCCCCGGTATTGATGGAAGCGGACGGGTCACCATCCCTCCACCATGACAGGCCCTCTGCCCCGTGGCTGAAGCCCCCGGTATTGATGGAAGCGGACGGGTCACGCTCCCTCCTGACCCGCTCTTGGAGTCACAGACCTGGGTCACCATCCCTCCACCATGACAGGCCCTCTGCCCCGTGGCTGAAGCCCCCGGTATTGTTGGAAGCGGACGGGTCACCATCCCTCCACCATGACAGGTCCTCTGCCCCGTGGCTGAAGCCCCCGGTATTGATGGAAGCGGACGGGTCACCATCCCTCCACCATGACAGGCCCTCTGCTCTGTGGTTGAAGCCCCCCAGTATTGATGGAAGCAGATGGGTCACGCTCCCTCCTGACCTGCTCTTGGAGTCACAGACCTGGGTCACCATCCCTCCACCATGACAGGTCCTCTGCCCCGTGGCTGAAGCCCCCGGTATTGATGGAAGCGGACGGGTCACCATTCCTCCACCATGACAGGCCCTCTGCTCTGTGGTTGAAGCCCCCGGTATTGATGGAGACAGACCTGGGTCACCATCCCTCCACCATGACAGGTCCTCTGCCCCGTGGCTGAAGCCCCCAGTATTGATGGAAGCGGACGGGTCACCATCCCTCCACCATGACAGGTCCTCTGCCCCGTGGCTGAAGCCCCCGGTATTGATGGAAGCGGACGGGTCACCATCCCTCCACCATGACAGGCCCTCTGCCCCGTGGCTGAAGCCCCCGGTATTGATGGAAGCGGACGGGTCACGCTCCCTCCTCCTGGCTGAGCGCTTGGAAGGATGTGACAGGATTTGGATAAACACGGGATGAGAGATGAATTCCCTGGCGGGGAATTGAAGTCACAAGCCATTAAATTCCTTGATACCAGTTCTTCCTTCATTGCATAACCGCGCAGGTAAGTGTTTTGTGCCGAGAAGGAGAAGCCCGGCGTTTAGCTCCTGACGCTCGCCGAGTACTCGGGGCTGCGGAGATAAGCGGTTCCTCTCGGTGGAATAATTTACCCAGAAAACACATTAACCTTTAATAACTGGCGGCAATGGAACACGCGCAGAATAAACACGCGTACAACGCGCTGTCCTCGCCGACACGGCTCTGCCGCAGCTTAATTACAACGATTTACAACAAGTTCAGACCCCGCCGCCCCCAGGAAAGGAGCCCAGGCTGGAACAGTCATCTGGATGGAGCAGAGGGGGGCCGCAATCTCTGGAAGGTTTTTACTGCTGTCTCTGTTGGGTTTCCTTCATTTCTGTCCCTGCGGGTGTCACAGAGGGAGGAAGTGGGGGGAAATCTCCCCAACGGGGGCACAGACAGCAGAGGGTGCAACCCTTGCCTGCTCAATCCAAGAAATAAAAGCAAGCTGAACTGATAACCTCCTGTGCTGCGTCCTCATCAGTTACAATGTTCCCAGTTATCTATGAGAACTACAGGACCACGCCCCCTTCATGTTATGGAGGTGAGGGGGGAGGATTTCTGTAGTCTTAACACACTTCCTGTTTTAGGGTGACAACAATGCTCATCCTTAGATCTAGTACAGTGAGAGTTGTCACCCTAGTACACCTGTGCAAGACTGGAGGGGAGGAGCCTGTACACCTGTGCAAGACTGGAGGGGAGGAGCTGGTACACTTGTGCAAGACTGAAGGGGAGGAGCTAGTACACCTGTGCAAGACTGAAGGGGAGGAGCCGGTACACCTGTGCAAGACTGAAGGGGAGGAGCCGGTACACCTGTGCAAGACTGGAGGGGAGGAGCTGGTACACCTGTGCCATACTGGAGGGGAGGAGCCGGTACACCTGTGCAAGACTGGAGGGGAGGAGCCGGTACACCTGTGCAAGACTGATGGGGAGGGGCCGGTACACCTGTGTAAGACTGAAGGGGAGGAGCCGGTACACCTGTGCAAGACTGGAGGGGAGGAGCCAGTACACTTGTGCGAGACTGAAGGGGAGGAGCCGGTACACCTGTGTAAGACTGGAGGGGAGGGGCCAATACACCTGTGCAAGACTGAAGGGGAGGAGCCGGTACACCTGTGCAAGACTGAAGGGGAGGAGCCGGTACACCTGTGCAAGACTGGAGGGGAGGAGCCTGTACACCTGTGCAAGACTGGAGGGGAGGAGCAGGTACACCTGTGCAAGACTGAAGGGGAGGAGCCGGTACACTTGTGCAAGACTGAAGGGGAGGAGCTGGTACATCTGTGCAAGACTGGAGGGGAGGAGCCGGTACACTTGTGCAAGACTGAAGGGGAGGAGCTGGTACATCTGTGCAAGACTGAAGGGGAGGAGCTGGTACACCTGTGCAAGACTGGAGGGGAGGAGCCGGTACACTTGTGCAAGACTGAAGGGGAGGAGCCGGTACACTTGTGCAAGACTGGAGGGGAGGAGCCGGTACACCTGTGCAGGACTGAAGGGGAGGAGTTGGTACACCTTTGCAAGACTGAAGGGGAGGAGCTTCTACACCTGTGCAAGACTGAAGGGGAGGAGCCAGTACACCTGTGCAAGACTGAAGGGGAGGAGCCAGTACACCTGTGCAAGACTGAAAGGGAGGAGTCGGTACACCTGTGCAAGACTGAAGGGGAGGAGCCGATACACCTGTGCAAGACTGAAGGGGAGGAGCCGGTACACCTGTGTAAGACTGGAGGGGAGG